>NC_064245.1:33547352-33847794 GCF_003254725.2 Canis lupus dingo
TCACATACAAATAGGTTAGAAGATTTACAACCTATTTATCAACCTTCAATGAGATGGGATAGTGCTTGCTATGCCATTTTATTATTTTATTTATTTATTTTTAAATAATAAATTTATTTTTTATTGGTGTTCAATTTGCCAACATACAGAATAACACCCAGTGCTCACCCCGTCAAGTGCCTCCCTCAGTGCCTGTCGCCCAGTCACCCCCACCCCCCACTCTCCTCCCCTTCCACCACCCCTAGTTCATTTCCCCAGAGTTAGGAGTCTTTAATGTTCTGTCTCCCTTTCTGATATTTCCCACCCATTTCTTCTCCCTTCCCCTCTATTCCCTTTCACTATTATTTATATTCCCCAAATGAATGAGACCATATAATGTTTGTCCTTCTCTGATTGACTTATTTCACTCAGCATAATACCCTCCAGTTCCATCCACGTTGAAGCAAATGGTATTTGTCATTTCTAATGGCTGAGTAATATTCCATTGTATACATAAACCACATCTTCTTTATCCATTCATCTTTCGATGTTGCTATACCATTTTAACTTTGACAGTTATTTTAGAAGGATTTGAACCCAATTATTATATACAAGCATTAGTCAAAGCCTGCCCAAGATAGATCCATAGATTCCTGAGAAATACAGAAGTAATTGCTGACTTATTAAAATATTATATTTATGGTAATGTCAAAAGAGATACATTTAAATACATACCCTCATTCTAAAAGTAGAGCACTGTGAGTTATAATTATTTCCAAATTTTTTTATATCTTGCCTTATCATTTTTCTCAAGGTGATTCTTTATTACATCTTCATTAAAAATAAAACACTGAAATATTTACAATACAAAATCAGAGAGCAGAAAGCTTACGTGATCATTTTTAAGACTGAGCAGCATGTAAATGCAATAGGCGTATCTTCAAATTGGGATTCACCCAGCAGCGCTCCTAGGACTCCCTATAACAAAGGCTAGAACTTGTCAAGAAAATTATTGCAACTTGATATGGAAGACACTATTTTCCATTAGATGTTTAAAATGTCTGTATGTACAGCCATCTAGACCTAACTTATAATATGTTTTTCTCCAAGCCTCAATGCAATGCTAAACTATAAAGACTATATAGGAAGACTACAACTAAACAATCCATAAAATAGAAGCTTCATACTGAGCCAGGTTTGCCTTCTGCTATGGCAGGTTTATGCTGTGGTGTAAGGAAAAGCACACACATTATTCTACAAATATAACCCCATTTATAATAGAGAAATGCTTCTTGTTTGAGGATTTAAGAGCATCTTTTTGTTGACCTTTACCTTTCTATGTGTGATATCCTGAAACCAGGCAGAAATAATGAAAAATGGGCACTTAGGTCTTTGAAGAACAAAATGATCTCTCATAATACTCTAATTGAATATGGTAGCTGACCTTGAATCCCATGAAAACCCTTTTTAAGATTAATACTTGGAGTTCTCAATGAATGGATGTCAGGGGCATTTACATGGGTATTCAAGATGAAAGGTGTTGTTGAATATGTCTATGTGTATGTCCCTGGCCATGGCCATGTCTATCAAGCACAGTGAAATAAATTGGTATTAAAGAATTATGTATCATTATGTAGTCAATTTAGTCAGGCCTAATCTTGATACTGTTTGCTAACTATCATAAGTCCCCTTTATAATTCTGAGTCACAGAGAAGGCAGGAAGTATTCATTTTATATATGTCATTCCTGTAAATAGACGGTCCAAATGCAGTACTTTGTATCACTGTTCATAAACAGCAAAGGGAAGGAGCAAGGACTGAGTAGTTACTTTGCTCATAACAAGCACCCACTGTGGGAACATCCTCAGGTAGGATCCTATCAGATAGAGACCGATGTGACATATGTAATGGCAATGAACTTCTGGTTTTAGCTATTTACCCAGTTACCTATTTACTACTCTACTCTAGAGAATTAGATTGAAATAGACATGAATAACCAAGAGTTTTTTGCAAGCAAGTTCATGATTGGTTTTCTTTATGTCATTTTTAGGAAATGAGCCCCCCAAAATATGATTTTTTTTTAAAAAAAGACATTTATCCATAAAATCAGTTCATTTTTTATTTTTTAATGAACATTTAAAGTTCATATACAAAAGCTAACAGAGCAATAAGTCAATCATGAAATAAGTACAAGGAAATAAAATGGAAAATAACTCAATTACAATTTCTCACCACTGAAGCACTACACACTGGTTGTAGCGAGAGGTGGTCAATGTTTCAGCCAGTGAATGCATGGGCCGAAACCCAAGACTGTCATCACATCACTTTTTGTTTTAACAATTCCTTTTCTTTCTCTGATCAGTATTCAGTTGGGTAGGGTGGGGTGGGGAGAGAAATGTTTCTTTTCCTCAAAAAAGAAAAAAAAGATTTTTTAAGCAGTTAAATTTTTCCTTGGGGAAATATTTTATCTGTTAATCTATCATACCATATATTTCTGTTATTAAATTTATCTGCATAAATATTTGCCTAATCTATTTCTTAGTGTAATATCATGCAATATTTTCTAATTTCAGAATAGTAAGAATTATCAAAGGCAATTAGTTTTGTACTTAAATGTCCAGTTTCCTTTTTAATGAAAAATGTGCTCTTTCTGATTTGTTTCTTGCAAGAGAGTTGGTCAAGTAATAATCATGGAGCATTTCCTAAAATATTTATTTGCTGGGAAAATTTGTATGAAATGACATTTGAAGTATAAAAAACATTGTTAGGTAACACTTGGAACAGTTAAAAATATACTTATCTTGTTTGTAAACTATCAGTGTAAGATACTGAGTATCTGAGTGTCAGAGCCATTGTCTCCTGTTTTTCTAGAAAGTTGTTTGCTTTATTTATCAATGTGACATCTTTGAAACATCCAACATTATATATAGAAACATCAAGACAATATTATTTGTACATATTATTAAACATGCAAAAATTTCCTGAAAGATAGTGCCCGAATACGGAAAATTCCTCTGAGCTCAACCTCTCCTTGGTACCATTCTGCTGGAAGTATGGCTCTCTTGGAGTTTGGGAGTATGGTGGGTTATTTTGGAGAGGTAGCCCCTTTAATCACTGGTTCCCTATTCAAATATGTTGCCCAGTAAACTAAGTTGAAAGTGCCAAACAAGACTGGGAATACAATTCGGGACATTTTGTCAATCTTGCTGATGCTGTTGTAAGTCTTTTTGTTTTCAGAAGTCTTCTCTTCAGAAGGCTTTACTGAGGCTGACGATGCATTTGAGGTCACTGCTGGGGTCTGTTCCTTTGGGATGTTGGGGGGGTGGGTCATCTTCCCAGTAGTATAAGCATTTGTTGACTTATTTAGTATGAGTTCCCGCTCCTTTTTCTGCAAAATATAATAAGATTTTAAGGACATGCCATTTGCAGGTAATTGTCAACTCATTTTTGAAGATTCTAAAGGTTTATCTCTCAAAAGAGAGACAGAGAAACATCAGCTTAGCTCTGGGGGAGGGCAGTTCTCCAGACTTCTAAGCCTACAACCGCACATGGCCAGTCTTGAATAAGAAGTTCTAGAACAGGATAAATAATTTATGGTGAAAGATATCAAAATAGCAGTTGTCTTTGTTGAAGTGGATATTGGAAAGGGCTTAGTTGATTGGGAAGCGGCATGGTAAACTTTCTGGAGAGCTAGTGATTTTCTCTATCTTGATAGGGATTTTGTGTTACATAGGTGAACATGTTCATAAAAACTCAGCAAATGTATCCTTAATATCTGTGTATTTTACACTATGCAAGTTTTTCTTTGAAAGAATCAAATTGTAAACAAATATTGAACTCTTGTTAATAATATATAAATGTCCACAAGAACCAAAATGTGGAAGGAGCCTCGGTGTCCATCGAAAGATGAATGGATAAAGAAGATGTGGTTTATGTATACAATGGAATATTCCTCAGCCATTAGAAACGACAAATACCCACCATTTGCTTCAGCGTGGATGGAACCTGAGGGTATTATGCTGAGTGAAGTAAGTCAATAGGACAAGGACAAACATTATATGGTCTCATTCGTTTGGGGAATATAAAAAATAGTGAAAGAGAATAAAGGGGAAAGGAGAAAAGTGAGTGAGAAATATCAGAGAGGGAGACAGAACATGAGAGACTCGTAACTCTGGGAAACGAACTAGAGAGGGTGGAAGGGGAGGTGGGGGTGACTGGGTGACAGGCACTGAAGGGGGTGCTTGATGGGATGAGCACTGGGTGTTGTTCTGTATGTTGGCAAATTGAACACCAATAAAAAATGAATTTATATAAAAAATAATATATAAATGCACATGTATAAATATAAATATATTTAGTCATAAATGTACTATCCTCTAAAATTTACTTTGAAATGTATAAGAATATAAGATGGATTGAGAATGAGTGAATGCATGGATAGATAGATAATGGACAAATAGTAGTGACATGTGCATAGTAAAATGTGCATAGTAGAGAGATTTTCATTATAAAATTCTCTATACATTCCTGTCAGTTTGCAAATGTATATAATAAAATGTTGCAAAAAAATTCTGTTCCTTTAATATCATGCCATTAAATAAAATTTAATTGGAAAAACACATTCATTTGGGGAATATAAAAAGTAGTGAAAGGGAATAAAGGAGAAAGGAGAAAAAATGAGTGGGAAATATCAGAAAGGGAGACGGAACATGAGAGACTCCTAACTCTGGGAAACGAACTAGGGGTGGTGGAAGGGGAGGTGGGTGGGGGGTGGGGGTGACTGGGTGATGGGCACTGAGGTGGGCACTTGACGAGATGAGCACTGGGTGTTATTCTATATGTTGGCAAATTGAACACCAATAAAAAATAAATTCATAAAAAAAACACATATAATACCCAGTGCTCATCCCATCAAGTGCCCTCCTCAGTAACAAGAGACTAAATTAAAAGAAATATATGGAAAAGATAATAAGGAGAAAGGAAACACATGGAGCAAGGAGCAGGAGGAAGCAAGTGAAAAGAGAGGTAGAGTAAATGTGGAACCAGATGCAAAGAGCATGGTGACCACCTGGGGACATGGTGAGGTAGGCTACAATAGCCCGGCGCCAGAGTAGGGACCCCCTGGACAACTCTTCAGAAATATTATAGCTCTTCCACATACCAGTGATCATGTGTGTACCCACACTGGTCTGCCAGAAGAAACTATGAATTTATGACACTTCAACTGCACAGCACCTTCCAGGCTTAAGGGGCAGGACCCCCAGCACCACAGTCTTCTGGAGAACAACATGTAGTTTTGAAGTTCCACAAGACACTGAAGTGTGCTGCTTATTCTAAAAGAACAGCGTGAATCTAGGACTAGATAATCCATGTTAGCGTCATCTCTCCCATCTCTCCTTCTCCCTTCAGGTCTGGATCTACAGCAAATGGTAATAGCAGTGGAGGCAAATGTGAAATTGGTGGCTGACATAGATAGTGAGCTTATATGACAACATTTTGGGGCTCTCCAATCATCCCTTCCTGCTATACTCACAGACATGAGCCTGAAGGCCTCAATTCCCGTAACAGGTTGCTTTCCTACCCCGACTTGGCTATCTCCAGTTCACTGTCACATAGCCACCGAGACCCAGGCCCTTAGCAATCACTTAACTTCTGACAACACAGAGCTGGGTGTTGGGAAACCCTCTCTTCAAATTCCATTCATATTCTTCCCTTCACAAACCTCCTCAGTGGCTCCTTTTGTTTTTACCATCAGGAGCAGATGCTTTGGTCAAGAATCCCCAGTCTGCCTTTACAAGTGTTTTCCCTGGTCACCACCAATCATCCTCTATGGTCAGCTCACCACTATTCCCCCACTCCATCCCCAACCTCCAAAACACCCACTCCTGAGGTTGCTACTTGTCAAGGCCCTCCTTCTTGTCCCTTCTCTCTTAGGAAGGCCCAGCATGGATCCCTCCCGGGTCTTCCTCCAACTAGGGAAGCTGGACTTGGAAATGAGTTTTCTATGACTGAAACTCTGCCATGGGAGGGGACTCTTGGTGCTTGGAAGTAGGAAGAATTAGATAGATCAAGTTAACTCAGAACTTCTGACTTTTCCCAGGAAAGGAAATAGCTGTGTTAAATGCAAAAAGCAAGCATGAGGCCATCAATGAGACACAGCTGACTGTCCTCAACAAAAATAGCATCCTGGGTTGCTGTTCCTGGTTTGTGGCCCTGGTTGGGAGGTCAGGCCATACAATTTCGGTCTTCTATAATCCTTGCCAGGGCCCTCTTCATACTGACTTCTCATGGACAGATTTTTGATTTTCAAGGACAAATTTTTATATCTTCCACATGCTCTGTGCCTTCCTGATAACTTTGGCCTGCTCTTCTCTCAGAGCAAAAGCTTTGCCTATTTGTTTAATGCATGGTATAATTAATAGTTTATCACGTGCTGTTCCTTTTTTGTTCCACATAGGTTATTCTCATCTCCCCAAGGACATGGTTCAGCTTAGAATTCTGTGTAATCTTTTTTTCTTCAACTATTCCTTAGATTCAGGCACCAATCACCTTCTAAATACCCAATGTTTAATTGCTTTGAACAGAGTAATGCTTTTGATAATTAATGTGCATCTTTTAAGTGAACCAAATAATCTCCTCAGTGGAACTGGGTATGTTTTGCTGCTTCCAGTAGGTCACATCCTCTCCTCACATCCTTAAAGCCACTCTGCAGAAGATCTACTGCATGGTTAGGTGACAAAGCAATGAGCAAAAGAATGTATAATTCAAAACTGGACAAGTAGTCATTGAACAGACAGGAGACACTTTAGCAAAAATAACAGTCCTAAGTCTAAACAAGCCCAAGCCATTCACATGGCATCAGACCTTTTGCTTGATCAATGCAGATGATTCAAAACAATTCAGGACCTGATGCAATAAGACTTGATAGGGACCCTGAACATATGGAAGGGGCCATTTTTTCATGGAGGGGGGGTGCGACATAGAGAGGAGAAACACCTGTCTTGTATTTGATATTTTATGTCAGGCACATTTTCTTTGGAGGAAAGGGGAAAATGCAGTCAGTACCTTGACCTTGGCTGCTTCTGAGGCTTTTTTGCCATCCCACGCCCAGCCTCTCTTTGTGAAATAGTTGACGGTGGCAAACTCGATCAGCGCGGAGAACACAAAAGCGTAGCACACAGCTATGAACCAGTCCATGGCTGTCGCATAAGCCACTTTGGGCAGAGAGTTCCGAGCACTGATGCTGAGGGTCGTCATGGTCAGCACTGTGGTCACCCCTGTGGTTGTTAGTGACAGGGGTCAGGCAAGGGGAATGGAAACAGGAATCAGTACTGACACCGAGACCCCAGTAGAACACCTTGACCATGACAGATGAAGATAGGAAAGGAACTGGTTATTTTTATCCCTAGAAAGAGCCTCCCTTTCTATTTTCATAACACTTAACATACTCATGGCATTTATAATATTGCTTATTTTATTTATCTTATTACTTGGCTCCTTCCTCTGGAATATAAACTGAGGAGGGTAAGGACCGGGTCTGATATAGACACATACTTTGTGTCCCCATTGTCCTAAACCAAGACCAGCAGATAGCTTGTGTCCACCAAGATGGGTTGAATAGGTGGTATTCCTCTGTGGCAATGGGGCAATACCCAGTTGTGAACAGGTAATGACATTCACACAGCATCTAGTGAAGTGTTTCACAAAATGTGCTATACACCCTGTGAGTACTGGGATTGAGACAAACTGAAGAGACAGACTTACTTTTACATGGATTAACACAATTTGCAGACTTCCAGGAACCAAGAACCCAGGTGCAATACCAGTTCTGTGTCTGAATTTGGGCTCAGCACTTCACTTGATCCAAGAGGGATCACTCTTCCCTCAAAGCAATTGTGCAAGATGCCTGTGTCTGTCTGCCTTGGCTTCTGTGGAAACTTTGCAGTGACCATGCAGCAAGGACAGACAGTTGGAGGGGGACATTCAGGACTGGCAGGTTATGAGCCATCTATCTAGTCTCCAATAAGTGCCAGACTGATCTAAGCCACATTCTGGATGGGTGTCATTATCCCCATTCATAGGCGACAAGCTTAAAGATTTAAACATACTTAGCAATGTACCCCATTTCACTAGCTGGCAAATGTGAACCCATATTTGGGCCCTTTACAGCCCTTATAGCTTCCACATGCTCTGTGCCTTCCTCCTCACCACAGTTTTGTCTGCATGAGGGTACACCTATGTGCATGGGGTATGGGTGCAATATACCTGTTATAAGTTGATTTTGTATTTCTCACAAATTCATATGTTGAGGTCCTAAACCTCAGAACTTCAGGATGTAACCTTATTTGCAAATGCATCCTTTATAGAAGTAATCAAGTTAAAATGAGGCTGTTAGGGTGGATCCAATATGACTGGTGCCCCAGATGTGCACACAGGGACAAAAGTGTGTGAAGACTGGAATTATCTGCCACAAGCCAAGGAACTACAGGAAGCTAGGAGAGAGGCCTAAAATAGACCCTCCCCTCAGAGGAAACCATTTTGTTGGCCTCTTGATTTTGGACTTTGTAGCCTCCAGAACTGAGACAATTAATTTGCATTATTTAAGCCACTCAGGGCATCTGATTTTTCTTAGAAATGTACTTCATATTGTGCTGGGGGAAAATGTTCTGTGCATGACCTTAAACAGGCTCCTTGCAACTTCTTGGGTCATTTAACATCTTAATGTGCATTAAAAATCTCCAGGAAGAAACAGACACTAATATACAGCATTCTCCAAACTAATTTTTTTTTCCCTGCCCACCTACTAAAGAGCTGGAGAAGCACTGTTTGGCCGTGAACCAAAATCCATACCTCTCAAAAACATTCCTGAAGCTAGATGAAGCAAGGCAAGTGAAACTGGCCATGTAGATGGAGGTAGAGAGATGATCTGACAGGAATACTCCTGGGCCACTCACTTAGAAACTCCCTGGGCTCTCTGGTTCCCTACAGACTATGGAAGGGTTAACATAAAATGTAAGTCTTGGTTTCCTTCTTTGTAATAGTAAGAGCTGAGGCAGGAAGTGTACCTTACAATTGGGAAATACGTGAGCATCCATTACCACAACTGACTTGCAAAACCACCTTGAGTATCACTGTTCAAATGTAAGGAAGCAGAGCTTCACGGTAAGAGTTAAATGCTTAACTATCTGCTATGCCGAGGTACCTTCTGAACTAGATCTTGCTAAAGCCAATTTACGTCTTGGGGATGTCAAGTGATGTTCTGGATTCTTATCATATATAAGTATATATACATGTATATGTGTATATGTGCATAAAATATATTCATTATGCATATATGAAAATACCCATATATTCATATCATATGCCCCATCATAAATATGGTATATATGACATATAGATATGGAATTTATTATTACCATATCATGTATGATGTATTGAATGTCCCTCAAGAGTTCATTTTATTTTATTGTATTTTATTTATTTATTTTAAAGATTCTATTTATTTATTCATGAGAGACACAGAGAGAGAGGCAGAGACAGAGGGAGAAGCAGGCTCCATGCAGGGAGCCTGACTGTGGGACTCGATCCCAGGTCTCCAGGATCACACCCTGGGATGAAGGTGGCCTAAACCACTGAGCCACCTGGGCTGCCTGTAGAGAGTTCATTTTAAAGTGGCACTCACATTTCAAAGAAAACTGCCTGATAACATACAAATTAGTACTTCAGGAGAAGTGTGAAAATACCGTAGCAAAATCTCACATAAGACAGATTGCTGGTAGTTTCATATCTCAACAAAAGGCTACCAGCAAAGGCTTTTCAAAACAGAAACAATGATCAAATAGACCATGCACCATTTCCTAAACCCTTGTTAAAGAGCCATCCTAAATCCTAATCCTTAATATTGAATTTTTAACTAATCGGTCTATTTGTTTTCCAGGTCACAGAACAGACAGTAGGCACTAAGGAAGAGTTTAGAGGCTATTGCTGTTTGGGGGTTGTTAGAAGCAGTCCCAAAACACCAGAGCAGGTCTGGCTGGAGGACACTCACCAAACACTGTCCTGGCAGGGACTGATTCTCTGTTCAGCCAAAAGGACACCTGTGATAAGATCACGGTCATTATGCAGGGAAGGTAGGTCTGGATGACAAAGTACCCAATCTTCCTCTTCAGATGGAAGTGAGCCGTCATGATTGTGTATTCGCCTGCAAATAAGCAAATTAATTCAGGACAACCACCTGTCCTAGAGTCCTGCCTGTTATTCCTGCTTCTGGACCAGAGGTGTCCTTCTCTCCATCTTCCCCTTGGAAAACTATTGTTGGAGTGAAGGATAGAATGGAGGATGTATGGATTCCTTAACTGTCATTTTATAAGTAAGTCTTTCGAGCCCCGGCGTCTGAAGAGCTTTTGCTGGTGGATGTTTTTCCTGAGGAAAATCTGATTTGTGTGTTTTCCTAATCCCTGGTCCCAATCTGTGCCACTTTCTGTCCACCCCCTTGCTGTTACTGCCATCAGGATTTCAGGATTTAGCCTCTCCAGATATAACTCAGTACATCACAGAACCCTGTTGCAGGTGGAGAGTTTTTCTCCCCATTTTTCAGCCAGGGAAGGCTGGAAGAAGCTAGGGGTGATCACCCCTGCTCTGTGCTCCCTGCCAGAGGCCAGGTGGAAGCTGAGGGACAGCAGCCTGAGGAGGGAACCGGTCCTGGCAGCCCCTCCCTCCTGCCGCCCACCAGGGAGATTGGGGCATTCCCATGGCGATGCTCCTGTGCCTTCTCTGGATCTGCTGGCAGTGTGGGAGGCCAGCGGGGACCTTCCGTTCATTGCTGAGAATGATGCCGCCCTGATGGTGAACTGGTAAGGAGCTGAGAGGGGTTGTGGTCAGAAAGTGTGTCAGTGGCTGTCAGCTGGAAAGTCTCCAGTGCTAGAATTTGTTGTTTTCATCGAAGTATAGTTAACATACAATGTTATATTGGTTTTAGGTGTACAACATATTGATTCAACAATTCTGTACCTCCTTCAGCACTCACCATCATGAGTGTAGCCACCATTGGTCACCATATAACATTATTACAATATTACTGACCATATTCCCTGTTCTGTACCGTTCATCTCTGTGCCTGCTCTCTGGGGAGATGCAAAGGCTGCTGTGAGAAGTGGAGGCAGAGTTAAGCTGATCTGAGGACAAGCGTTCTTTTGCTGAACTGCAATGAGTAGATGGTGTGGCTGGGGAGCTGGGTAGAACCGTGGAGAGAAAAGGCTTGAGGCCTCCCTAAAGCAGATCTGATAGGAGTCATCTACTTGGGGTTGCTCTGCTGGAGACAGATAACAGCTCTGATGCGTGCTATTGGAATCAAAGCCCAGAGCACAGCATGGCCAGCTGCAGATGTGTCCCTACATGCCTCTTCTCAGCATGCCAGATGTTAGAGGCAAAGGGAACCATTAAGATCATATGGGGCAAAATCTGCCCCCTTACAGCAGCAGGCCACGCATTCTCCATTGTTCCAAGGCTGGTCAGAGCAGAGGACAGCGACCAAGCAGGCTCTAGCACAGCAGAAAGAAATAGCAGCAAAGAGAAGGAGGCTGAGATATATTTAATAGCAAGGACTGGATCTTTATAATGATGCAATTTTGCCTCTCCTCAACATCTGAGAAGAGGGAAATGCCATTCTATTTCTTGGCAGTAGGGTTTGATATTACACTCCTACTTATAATGCTTTAATTGCTGTTCTTTTCATTCTGTTATTTGAGTGTAGTTGACACACAATGTGACACTAGTTTTGGGTGTCCGACATACTTATTCAACAAGTAGTATGCATTATGCTGTGTTTGCCACAAGTGTAGCTACCATCTGTCCCAATACATCCCTATTATACTGTCACTGACTGTATTCCTTATGCTGTGCCTTGTATCCCCATGACTCACTCATTCCATAACAGGAAGTCCATATCTTCCATTCTCCTTCACCCATTTTGCTGATCCCTTCACCCCCTCTCTCATTTGTTTTACTTTTGAGTTGAAGGTACCAATATCATTTAATGTTTTTTTTTGAAAGACCATCTCTTTGGAATGCAAATAGAGGCAAAAATCCCATTTATACCTTTTCAAAGAACTATATGAAACAATTCCAAACTGTAAATCCCATTAGCATGGCAACTCTTTACCCCCAAATATCTACCATGCTACTTTTTCACTTGTTCCAATCAAATTAGGCCTACTTCCTCTTCCTTTCCCTCTAACTAGGCACCCAGGACAAGGCCAATGGGTAGGCTCAGGGAGCCTGTATGTAGAGGATACATGCACTCAAAATCCGTGAGCTTCCTGCCAGCTCCAAGGTTTGGCAGTGCTGACAAAGAGTGATGCTGACCAGGGTACTTTTGGGGCCAACCCATCCCCATGAGAGGGCCCAATCCATCTTTGTTACACTTTCTTCTCTGCCATGGAGACTCTCTGGGGCCCTGGAGTCTCTTTCTCTGCTAACAGCCAAGCCTCCTGACTGCTATGGCTGGGCCTCCTGTGGCCAAGAGGCAGCCAAAGACACACCTTGCAGGTGCAGAAGGTAGAACACACTCTGTTCTTTTGGACACCTCACCCATTTTGTGTCAGGTGAAGTCAGGTTGCATGGTGCCTGATGGTACCGGCTTTGTACAGGTGAGAGTGAGAGCCCTTTCCTGGGGAGGCCTCAGCTATTTCTATGCTGTTTGGTTGTGCTTTCCAAAATTCAACCCCTGGGAAATCTTAGAAATGTTCAAAAAGGCGGTAGGGGAACAGGTAAATAGGAGTACCTCCAGGAAGCTGTCTACTTTTCCTGCAGAAACTTCTGCCTCTACATCTCAGTGCTTGAAACAAGGGCCATGGTACATAAGCAGGTTCATGTGGCCTCCAGGCAGGGCATGCAATAACAGGGGTGTGTTCACATGAAGGCAAACATACCTGAGATGAATGCCTCCCACGACCCTTAATGCTGCCAGCCACTGCAGCCGATGCCTCCGTGTGCAGCTGCAGGAACTGGGACCTGATGCGGAGGCCTCCTTGTGGCCAGCACTGCACAATGACAGCTGTGTCCCAGATTACTAAGTAAAACTAAGATGCACCTGAAGGACACCCCCCAACATGCCACAGGAGCACCGAGCTCTCCCAGGGTGTGGCACTCTGCAAGCACTTGGTCTCACCTGTGCTGGTGCTGATGTTCTCAGGTGCCCACTGTCTGCCCCATCAGGTGGTACTGGTTCAGCCTGGAGCCATCTTCTGCCACCACCACTGACTTAGTGGTGCCATTAGTCCAGACATAGACAACTTCGGAATTAGGATATGCATCTGTAAAGGGCAGGGGGAGAGGTGGTATAAATATGGCATCATTTTCAGCCTGGCACAACCAAAGATGTTTCTAAAAGTAGCAAGAGAGATGATTAGAAGGTTAAAGTTAAAGGACCTGAAGGATGCACATGGCAGTCCAACCACTGCAGACAGTGCAGGGCAGACAGGGCGGACACCATCACTGTTCAGGTCCTTCTCATTTCTAAAAATCTGAGTGGTCAGCAATCAGTGCCTTGTGCTTCCTAGCACGTATTTTCTCTGTAGGGTGCACTACTGCATGGGCTGAGATCACAGTTCTGGGGGCTTTCCCATCTCTGTGGTCTTGGGCAAGTCACTTATATTCTGTACTTCAGTTCTTCCATCTGCAAAACAGGGTGGTAATGGCAGCTACTTCTTAGGATTCCTGCTATCACGATACAAGCTCCATAATAACCTAATGCATACAGCACATAGAGCAGCACCTGATAAGGGTTCCACCTTGCAATTTGTATATTGTCCTGTTGTTCAATGCTGCCCTGGTAGGAGGGTGGCATGGTAGGTAAGACTTCTTCCCCCTAGTGTCATGCCTGTGAATGTTGCCTTATATGGCAAATAGCACTGTACATACAAGGCTATGGGCCTTTAAATCAGAAGGCTATGGGCCTTTAAATCAGAAGATTATCCTGGATTATCCCAGTACACCCAATATAATCACTTGAGCCCTTAAAAACAGAGAACTTCTTCTGGCTAGAGCCAGTCAGAGACCCAGATTAGAGAGATTTGAAGCATGAAGAAAGTGCTTTACCACCTATTGTTGACTTTAAAGATGGAGGAAGGGGCCATGGAGTGTGAGCAGCTTCTGGAGGATGAGAATGAACCCCCACCCCCCTCAGGTGACAGCTAGCAGGAAACAGGGACTTCAAATCCACAACCATACAGAACTGAATCCTGCCAACAACCTGAATGAAGCCAGAAGTAGATTAACCCCCAGAAAGTAATGCAGCCCTGCCAACACTATACCTCTGGCTAATGGAACCCAGCACAGAGATATCAGGCATACATACTGTATACTGACCTATAGAACTGTAAGACGAGAAAGGTATGGTTTTCTTTTTGTCTTTTTTCCAGCTTTACCCAGATATAATTGACATGTAATATTGTGTATGCTTAAGATGTACAATGTAATGATTTGATACATGTACAAATTGTAATTGATTACCACTATAAGGTTAGTTACACATGTATTGCTTTAAACTGGTAAGTTTGTCATGAAGCAATAGAAAACTAGAACAGATAAATGGAGAACAAACAAAGACTCCCAGAGGAAGGAGACAAATACACATATAATATGTAACAGGTGAATTAATGCTGTGGAGAACTACAAGCTATGAAGAGGGAAGAGACACAATTTTAAATGGCATTGTTGGGGAAGGTCTAACTTAGGAGACCCAAGAAATGTGCAGGAGCTGGCCACATGGCTGTCAGGAGGAAGAGCACGGGTGCTACAAAGGTCTTAAGCCTGAGGAGAAGCCACGCAGACAGGCACTGTAGCTGGACAGAGAAGAGGGCAAAAGGCAGAGGAAAAGACCAGATAGATGATATAGTGCCTGAAGGCCACATGAAGGCCTTTGACTTTTGCTGTGAGCTAGTCAGAAGATATGGAGGTAGGGGTGAGGGGTTAATCAAATAAATGACATATTCTAACTTATGCTTTAAAAGGATTCATCTGGCTAAGATGGGAGGATAGAATGTAGGTGAGAACCAGGCAGGAATGGGAGACCACCTAGGGCGATATTAAAATACTCCAGGTGGAAGATGATAGTGGTGAGCAGTGGCTAAGAGAAGAAAAATTAGGAATACATGTTAAAGGAAAGGGCTGTCCAGTTGCTAAGGAATCCTGGAGCTGTGAGAGGAACAAGGTGGCTAGGCTGGGCATCTGGACAGGTTATTTGCACTTAGGAGGGTGACAAAGATTCTGGAAGGACCTACTTCCAGTGAAAGAGCAGCAGTGCAGGTGTCAATGTGTCAGAGTTGGGGATGCTGAGTGGACAGTTGACTGACTATACAAGTTATCTCATGGGAATGGTCCTGGGTGAGGACATGACTTCTCCCATCACCAGCAGACATATGTCAACTGAAGCACAGGCTGGTGAGATCACCTGGGGAGTGCTAGTGGAGGAAAGAAGGGGGTGGAGCATGACTTTCCAGGGTGCTGCAGGGTCTAGAGTCTGAGAAGGCGAGTGAAGAACAGCAAAGCCAAAGGAGCAGCAGGCACTGCAGTGGGAGGGCATGGGGAAGGGACTGTCGGGGAGGCCTGTGTTACAGGCTGCAGGTGATGGCTCAGGAACAGCCACAGACCGAGAAGGATCTAGCCACCTCAGCAAGAGCAGTAGGCTTTGAAGAACTAACAGGCTGTTTGTTCCAGTTGTCTCTTGAGGCCCCTGAGTGTAAACTAACACACCTGCCCCACAATCAAGCCCATGAGTCTGATCAGATGCCACATCCAATCACTCTGACACCTTCCGAATAAAGCTGTATGCTTTGCTGCCAGCTATTTAAACACAGGAGGACCCTCACTCCAGGTTGAAAAGAACCATTTACCCTCAACTGAGGAATATGTAGATGTATCAGGAGATAAGGGATGAGCTGCTGGCCAGGGAGGTCTACCAAAGTAGGGCAGCATACTCTGCAACTCCACCAGGAGGGGCCCTTGGAGCAGTGTTCTGTTAGGTTGAACCAGCAAAACTATCTGCTTAGATCTTAACAGAGAAGCCAGAAGAATGGTCTCTGGAATGATCAAGAGTTCTACTAAAAAGTGTGGAGATTTCTCCACTAATGCACATCTCCTTTATTCTTCATTTATGTGCAAAAAAAAAGTACCCATAACAGTTGAAAATAATGAAATCAGCATGTATGTTGGAAATACTGAACTTACAGGGGAAAATAGCAGAAGTTTCAAGACCCTCTGTGCATGACTCAAGCTCACCTCCTCCCTACAAGGTGGTATTCTGAGTTTTATGATAACCACTGCACTGTTTGCTTTGTAGTTTTACTTTCTGGGCAGACATCATTAAATGAGGAAGGTTTTTTTGTTTCTGTTTTTGTGTGTGTGTGGAGGGGGGGGTGGGTTTTGGCTTTGCCTATGTCTTCTTTGTGAAATCTGTTCATGTTTTTACCCATTCATGTTTCCTTTATGTATAAAGGATTATGTATAAGGATTCTTTTTGTTCTATGTGTTACATATACCTTCAAATTTGTGGCTATTTCACTGTCTTGATGGGTTTTTTTCTTTTTTTTTTGATAAACATTAATTTTAGTCAAGTTTATCCATCTTTTTATCTTGTGGATCTTATTTCAGAGGCCCGCCCTCCCTGTTCTGACATCAGACTACATTACACGTGCATTATCAAAGTTTTAACGCGTCATCCTTCACCCTTAGGGCCTTAATTACCAGGAGTTGATTATAGTTGTATGTATTTTCCAAACAAAAGTATCCAACAGCATTTTCTCCATGTGGTTTTCTGTGTTGCCATTGCCATCATCAAGCTGTCTCTCCCACCCACTCACAGAGTTTCCATCATGCACAGGCTTTCTCTTTGCAGGATCTTCTGCTCTGTTCCCTTTTTCTGTCCTGGTTTAGAAGATACCAGTAGCTGGAAGCATAAGGTTCCCCCTCATTTCTTCTTCAGGGAGTCCTAGCTATTCTTGGTCATCTGCTCACCTACATACATTTTGGCACTGGCTTCCTTAAAAATACTCTGATGAGATTTATTTTAGAACTGAACTGGATCTATATATTATCAATTGGGAAGACATAACATCTTTTGGTATTGCATCTTTTTCATTATGGACATGATGTGTTTCTCCATGTATTTAGGTCTTTGTAGTGAAAAATGTCTGATAATAAGCTTTTTAGATTATAATATAAGCACCTCATGTTACACTTTGAGTACAGAGGTACTCCCTTCAAAGACATCCCTCTTAAACACAGGTATATAACTACATAAAGAGCCATGCCGCTCCACCCATGAGGTTCCCCTTTTAGAAAGCCTAGAGTGACCTAGATAGCTGGCCACTTGAGTCACTCACTTTTCCCTTCTTGTGCCCTAATTTTTGCTCTTCTATTTTAAATTTGACAAAGAGTGAAACTCCCAAACCCTAGTCACCCTAACCTAGACCCCAATAAAGGAGGAGCCCTAACTCTGCACTCTCTTTCCCTCTATCTGTGACCTTGTTGTGTGGCCCAACGCACGCTGTATACCTTCCAGAACTTGAGAATAACAAATGTTTTTTCAAATGTTTCCTAGTGGTTGTTGCTGAGGTGCATCTTGCAATCATAATGGGAACCACAAGGGCTGATCCCACTATAGCACTGGCTCAGCTCAGAGAAATGTCTGTGGGGACTCACTTTGAGTAATGTGGCCAGGCAACTGCCCAGACATTCCTTTTTATTTTATTTTTTTTAAGATTTATCGATTTATTCATGAGAGACACACAGAGAGAGGCAGAGACTCAGGCAGAGGGAGAAGCAGGCTCCTTGAAGGGAGCCTGATGTGGGACTTGATCCCGGATCCCAGGATCACACCCAGAACTGCGAAGGCAGATGCTCAACCTCTGAGCCACCCAGGTGCCCACCCCCCCCCACTTTTTAAAAAAGATTTATTTATTTATGCCCAGACATTCCTCAGTGACAGCATCACTATTGATAGGCTGAGACCAACCCAAAAGAGTCCTCTATATTGGAATATATTTCAATAAGCTTGTATCATTCTCTATCTTTTACTAGATCTTCTCCCCCTAGATGTGTGATACCTAATACTTTTTTCCAATAACCGGTGTACCCTGTCCCTGAGCAAAGGCCATTCCGAGATCCATCTGCATATTAATGATGAAATGGAAGTAAACAGACTCTGTTATAGCAACTGATGAAATATTATGGATACTACCCTTAACTCACACTGCAGGTAAATATTGAGTGGTATTCTTGTCTTTTTTTTTTTTTTTTTAATTAACATGACCTTCTAGTTTCAAGTTTTAGGTAATATAAAAGTAAATGTGGGCAGCATTGGGCAGGGGAGGAGCACTCCCCTGAAACAAGTGCTCTCTGTTGTAATTTCCTTTCATTCCTGGGGAGATGGGTGGCTCTGGGTGCTGAGGATGTACATGGAGGCTGATGATGCCCTCTACCTTGGCAGGCTGCTTTCCAAATATCTGGTCATAGGCACCAAGATGCATATGCTGAGATGGTGAGATTTCTATTCCTCCCTACTGTATAAACGCTATAGGACCCTGAATATCAAAGAGCTGTGGCACTCAGACATGGACTTGAGCAGAGAACCCCACTGGATTCTGGCCAAGGCTATGAGTGTGAAGCAGACAGTGGATGGTGATGAGATGGATTCCCTGGATTCTTACTGTCCGCAGACTGACTCAGGCAGCTTCCTTTTCTATTGTCCTGTACACCTGCCCTGTATCTTATTCCCAGTTCATCTTGTCTCATATTGGGGAAAGCTGCTGCCCTGTGAAGCTGTCCCCCCTGCCCGTTCCCCATAGCTACATTTCCAGTAAGGAGAGCTACAGATGTGCCACTAATACCTCCTCATTCCATTTCCCTATCCACAGGGGAGCCTTGTGTCTGAAATCTGGTCAAGAGAAGGGGTCCCCCACAATCCTTGGGAAATATGAGTATGTTGGAAAATGCGAATCCTGAAGCTCATAAGGGAACTCAAACCTCAAGGCAACAGGCTAGAGTGACCAGGGTCAGTTCTGAGAGTTGGAACATTTAGGAACACAGATGTGTCTAAAAGAGTACAGAACACAGGAAACAAAGCTTTCTTTGTGGAGCTGTCTCCTTGGTGCCAAATGTTAAGAAATAAGGGAAAGGAAGCAAAGAGCATATGGGAGGCAGGAGAGAAAGGACATTATGACACATGGAGCATTCTGGAAAGTGGTAGAGGTCTAAGGGGCATGTGTACTCTCTGGTGGCCTAGAGGGAGGCAAGTGAGGAAGTTAGGACACAGAGTGGAGTTCTGGGCTGGTGGAGGTACTGAGATGGCCTGGAGACGAGGACAGGACTATGGAACACAGAGACACCACCCCATCTGCTCTCCTGACTGCAGTGCTGTACATCACTCTCTATGGGGAGACTGGAGACAGCACGTAGTTACAGATGGCTCTCCTTGTGCTCTGAGGCTATGTGACCAGGGAAGCATGGCTGTGCTGCAGGGATCGCTGGCTGGGAACAAGGCTGGCTCTGATACCTACAGATTTGCTGGACACACAAGCCTCTTTTTCCATTGTTGGTGAATGTGTGTGCATGTGGATAATAGTTATCTTATAATAAGGACCCAATAAATAATGGTTGTAACTGGATAAAAGTTAACTTGAAATCACAAAGTGATATATGAGAGTCACAATGCATACTAATAATTTATATCGTCTTACTTTTCAAACTGTTATCAAGTATTATATGGCCTACTGATAATGTTAATAGCATTATTAATAAAAACAATAAGAGGCAGCATGGGCTCTGGTATGTCAGTTCAGCACTGGTGAGTACTATTCTCTTCATCAAATTAAGAGTAGAATAAATGATCACTCATGTGCATTTCATCTTGGATATTTAGCAGCACTAAATTCTTCTCTTTGTGTCAGCTGTGTGGCATTTAATCTCTTAGCCAGGCACAACAGTAAATGGGGCAGTCAGGTTTGTTATGCTATCATTTGTCATGATTTAGAGCTCCAGAAATATAATGCTCGCCTCCTGTCGACCATGTATCAGCAGAGCAAGGCAGGAAGGTTTGATATGTTTTTACTCTTACCTAACTTGGGAATTCATCTCAGTTTTCTGAGTGTCTCCTTCTCCTGAGTTGACACTTTCTGTTTCTCTAGGTCTAGCTTTGCAAACCTTGATTAGGAAGCGGCCATGTCACTATTAACCCTTATTTACAAGACCTTTTCAAAGCAATGAGTGTTTGCCCACATATGGGAGAAATATGGCAACATGACTCTGGACTTACAACCGGTATCACTGTGGTGAGCCTCTATTTCCCCATCTCCTATGGGCACTGTGAGGACAAAGTATATTCATCAATGTCAAGTATTTAGCCTATGCCTGACATACAGTAGGTACTTAATAAATATTAGCATAATATTTATCCATATATAGCAAATATTACCCATATATTGGGAAGGATTCTTGGTGTGTGTCAGATGCAGTCATATGAAGAGATCTTTCCACCTGAATTCACTTTCTGTAAGTCAAAAGCAAATACAATGTGTGGAGACCATAGGTTAGCCTTATCTGCTAGGCTGCATGGGTACCTGGGAACCCAGGAACTGCCAATAACCAGGGAGGAAATCTGGTTTGCTTTGTGTATTCATTGCCTATGATGTTAGAAGAAATGTAGATTATGATACACCCCCAAAAGCAAAATTTGGGTAATCTGAAAACATACAGAATTTAAGTTCCCTGACAGCCATGTCCTCAGCCTTTCCTTCCCCCCCCCGAAACAGAAGCTGGGCATGAGCAGAATAACTGCCTCAGAAGATCTCACTGCCTAACCCCTCTATGATCTTCTGCTGGGTACTCAGCCTTCCTGAACCTCAGTATCCTGAGCTAATATCCAAGTCAACACCTGATCTACCAATTGCATAATCTAGATTACAAACTTCATAAGACATAAATGTATGTAGATAGATCATTTCTAGCAGCCTACTGGATACCCAATATCTCTGCTTTCAAATCATCAGTTAAAAGTCAGATCAGAGGGGCTTTGCCATGCCTCTTTCTTCCTAGAATCAATGGAGACATAAGGGCAGCTATTTACAAATGGAGAGGAACAGATAACATTTCTGCCTTGTCACCAAGAAATTACAGTGGAAGGTTGAGATTTGCTAGTCAAATGGTGCATAACCACTCCACGGTCCAGTATATAAAATTATGTAGTCACTGCCTTGACTGGTCTGACAGAGAGAGTCAAAAAACTGCGCTCTCCATGTTCATGGACTTAAATGAGAACAAATCAGGCAAGAAGGACTAAGTGCTGTCACCCACCCAGCAGAAAAGGCCCTTGCCTCATGGAAATGAGTGAGGCACAGGGCAAAAGGCTAGAGGTAATATTAGGAGGAAATCCCTTCAAGTAATTTCCCACCATCTTGTAAACCAATCAGCTTTTTTAAACCTTGAAACCAGTAGTTCCTTCTAATTACTTTCAATTTCCTCATGGAAAATAGATTTCCCAAATTACCTAGTCCTAAAATTGTAATGCAATCTTTGACTCGTGTCCCCCTTTCATCCTGTATATCCACTTGTCACTTCTGGTCACCACCCTATTCTCAACTCTTAGCATTTCTAGTGCTTCAGGGCAAATTCCTAGCTCTTGGTCTCATTGGAGCACATTCTCCCCTTGCTCTACATACATCTCCCACTCCACCCGCCTATTTACACTTTCACATTTGAGTTGTAATGCCATCCTGTCATTTCTCAAAGGAGGTGTTCATCACCTCCACTAACTGACCCCCAGTCATTTTGCTTTGCTCTTATTTCTGTTATGCCTTCTACACAAATTCTTCTAGATTCCAGGATGATATTTTAAAATATCATCCCCTTGATGAGTTTCCCTGTCTGAATTCCAATTGGCTCTCAGCTGTACAGTGGTGTTTAACCTCATGATGTAATGTATCCATCAACTTTTTGGGGTCACAGCACCACTCACGCTTCTGTGATTCTCACTGCACCTAGCAGAAAGGAGAACACGTCCAGTGTATCTGTTAAATAATAATAATCAAGGTTAATTAGTGCATCTAAACTCCGACACTACACAGACAGGACTGCAACATGTTTCTAAGACCTCACAGACTCACACTAATGCTGAGTAGCTACAGGCTGGGCATGATGAATGCTGTTAATAGTGTCATAATTCCACATGTTTGAATGAACTAATAGCTCTCTACAGTGAGATTTACCCTGATTTTGTGAAATTCTCTCCACTGGATGTTTACCAAAGAGGCATCTGTATCTAATTTAGCATATATTTTCATGAATCCAGATGTAGTCTCATGATTTAATCTACTATTTAATGCATCATTCCACAAATAAAATGAACAAAAAAATTAATTTTTTTTTCTTTTCTAAAAAGTCTTGATTTAAGCATTTGCTTCCAAATATAAGCCATGCCATTATCTTTACAGAATTTCCTTATGGACTAGGAGCTATTCCTCTGTAAACTAAGGCTAATTTAAACATTTGTTTGAATTATTGAGAGTAGAGATAGCAATAACTGAAATGTCTGTTAATTCAGTTCTGTATTAGAGAAGCCAGAGCATGTGGCTCATTAGAATAATGACACCTATTTGCATTCTTTTGTCTCCTGAGAGCAGAGAGCTGTTGGATTGGGTAATTTGAAACTCATTATACTATCACATTTAGCCTCTGCACCATGCTCAGATGCCCATGGTATAAGTGAACTACTTGGCCAAACAGCTACTTTTAGTGAATCAAAAAGATGAAAGACAAGTAAGAAAAACAATTAAATACTAATTCTTCTCTTAAAATTATAATAAACGTATGAAGAAAACCCTAATTGCCTTGTATCTTATAGTAACGATATTAATGGCAGATATAAATAAGCAATCAACATCTAAAACCAATTTTCCAATATCAAGCAGATAAAAAAGAAATTTAGCATGAGAGTTTAAAAACTCTACTGATTTCAAGAAATGTTTATATTAGTTTTGGGCTTTCTACTGAATTAAAAAAATACACGCGTGCACACACACACTAATTCCTCTTATTCGGTATGATTGTAGAAGTGATGTTGAAATCCTATCAGATGTGTATTTTATCTTTGAATGACTTAACTGCAGTTGGTTGGCTGTTGAATATGAGATAATTTAGCAAAGGATTTAGAGGGTTACATGTTTTCGTTTACCAGAATTGCTTTTGTACTGCCTGTCCTGCACACCTATTGTTATACCTTAGTATCACATTAACTTGAACTTATTTAACTAATGATGAAAAAAGTGATAATTTCACTTTTAGTGTTTTGCCTTTACCCAAGAGCATAATTTTCAAATGCAAAGAGGGGTATAATTTTAAGTCATACAACTCATTTCCCTCTTGGGGACATGAACAGTTCATTTCCCTTCAAGGACATCAATCAGTGATTCCCAAATAAGATGTCATACAGATCTTCTGAAGGTTTTGCCTCAAGTACTGATGTGCAAGCCATCCCAAGGCAATAAATGACTTAAATAAATCCTGGAGAAAGTCCCTTTTCATTATACTGCTTCTGCCAAATAAACATGTTTAATTTTCCCATGGCATTTAAGTTTCATAGTTTGAAAAAAAAAATATTTCCATCCAACTTAAACTTTGGGCTCCTCACCCACAGTCACCTCTCCTAATTCCAAAAATCTCTTTGAAATGATAGGAATGATACAAAACCCCTGGAGTCAAAAAACTTCCCCTGCTAGTGGCAGTTGTTATCAGGTAACAACTACTAACTCTGGACACCATGTAAAGGAGAACACCCTGAAGGCCCTGGAGAGTGAACAAATAGAGAAAGAAACTGGAGCGAGTTACCACTTGGAAGAAGGGAATGCCTTTTTACTTAAAAAGCTTTGAGTCAGAGCTGTGAGATGACTTAAGCTTAGATACATCCCTTGGTCTCACTAGCTTGAAGAACCAAAAGATAGTCTAGAGCTATCAAAATAGCATATCAAATTCATGTCCTTTTTGAATGCAAAATATTGCCATTCCACTCCAATAGCACCAAAATATTAATTCATTTCAGCATCAATTCCAACATCTAAAGTACAAAGTCTCATCTAAATATCATCTAAATCAGATATGGGTGAGACTCCATTCATCCTAAGGTAAAATTCTTCTTCAGCTGTTAACTTGTGAAACCAAACAAATTATGTGCTTTCAAAATACAATAGCTGAGATAGACAGAGGGCAGACATTCCAATTCCAAAAGAGAAATCAGAAGGACAGGGGTGATGAGTCTCAAGCAAGTCCCAAATCTAGCAAGGCGCGTTCTTAAGGCCTGAGAATCTTCCTCTTTGATTCAATGCTTTGTTCTCCAGGCCCAGTGGGGTGGCAGCATCATCCCAATTGCTCTGTGGGGTGCTGCTGCCAAGGCTGTCTGTAAGGACCCTGCCCACACAACTCTGCTGGGCTGGCAGTTCTGCTCTTTGATACTGAGGCCTATAATGGTACTGGCAGCCCTTATGATCTCTGACTTGCCTTAGCAGTCATTTTTCCTGGTTTCTGTTTAAATGGCTGATCAACATAATGAGTGTTAATTTTATGAAGTCATTGTCCATTCACACCCTTGGTGTTCTCTCCATAATAAGCTTCCTCATTTTTCACAATAGGGCAGGCTAAAGATTTTCCAAATATTTAAGTTCTAGTTCCTTTTTGCTTAATAGTTCTTTCTCTCATTCATCTCTTGCTTCTCATATTTTACTAGAAGCAGTTATGAGGAACTCAACACTTTGCTTAGACATCTCAACAAAATATCTGATTTCATTGCTTACAAGTTCTACCATCCACAAAACACTGGAACACAATTTAACCAATTGTTTTGAACACAATTCACTCAATTTATAAACAAGGATTGCCTTTCCTCCAGTTTCTTATATCTTGTCCTTCATTTCTGCTGAGACCTCACCAGAAAACCTTTCACACCATATATCTATCAGAATTCTGTTCATGATTATTTGTGGATTCTCTGGGAAAATTAAAGCTTTCTCTCCAGATCTCCTTTTTTCCTTCTGAGCTCTTACCACAATCACCAAGTCCCTTGACAGCAATATTTCCTTTTTCTATCATGCACCACAATTCTCTCCAGTCTTTACCCATTATCCAGTTTTAAGGGCACTTACATACTTTATTTTTTTAGGAAACATCCACACTTTTAAGTATTTGTTACAGCAGCACCCACTTCTCAGAACCAGTATATGTGTTAGTCTCCAGAGAAATAGAATCAATAGAACATAGATACGCTTAAAAAAAAAAAAAAAAAATATATATATATATATATATATATATATATATATATATACATACACAGAGGACAGCTCAGGTGGCTCAGCGGTTTAGCGCCACCTTCAGTCCAGGGCTTGATCCTGGAGACCCAGGTTCGTGTCCCATGTTGGGTTTCCTGCGTGGAGCCTGCTTCTCCCCCCGCCTGTGTCTCTGCCTCTCTCTCTCTCTGTGTCTCTCATGAATAAATAAATAAAATCTTTAAAAAAAATTATTATGAGGAATTGGCTCATGTGAAAATGGATGCTGAGAAGTCCTTCAATCAGAAAGCTGGAAACCCGGGAAAAGCTGATGGTGAGTTCCAGTCTGAGAACTGGCTGGCCAGAGACCCAAGAGCTGATGTTTCAGTTTGATTCAAAGGCAGGAAAAGACCAATGGTCCTGGCCAAGGCAGTCAGGCAAGAGGAGTTTCCTCTTATCATAGGAAGGTCAACTTTTTGTTTTGTTCAGGACTTCAGCTAATTGAATGAGACCCACCCACATTAGAAAAGGCAATCTGCTTGCCACAGTCTATTAATTTAAATGTTAATCTTATCCAAAAGTATCCTAACAGACATCTCCCAGAAGAATATTTTACCAAATATCTGGGCATGCCATGGCCCAGTCAAGATGACACGTAAATTAACCTTCACAGAATTGAAAAATACAATAACAAAGCTCAATACATGAGTTCATAAGCAGGATGGAGGGGAAAAAGGAAGGAATCAGTAAGTTCAAAGATAAAACAACAGAAATTAAATAATATGAAAAATGGAAAAAAAACAGGAGAAAATGAAAAGAGCTTCAGAACTTATGGGAATATAAAAAAAGATCTAATATTCATGACATTGGAATCAGGAAAAGAGAAGAGAAAGAAGATGAGGGAGAAAATGTATTCAAAGAAATAATTGCTCAAACTTCTAAATTTGGCAAAAATCTATAGATTCAAGAAGCTTATTAGCAAGGCCCACACGGGATAAACTCAAAGAAATCTACACCAATACAAATAATAAACTTCTGAAAACTAAAGACAAAGAAAAAAAAAAGCCAAAGAAAAAAATGACATCTTACCTATAAGGGAAAGATTATTTGAATGGCATCAGATTTCTCATCAGAAAACAAGGAAGCATGAATAAAGTAGCACATTTTTCAAGTGCCAAAGAACTATCAGGACAGAATATTATATCTGGTGAAAATATCTATCAGGAAGGAAGGGAAAAATCAAAACATTTTCAGATGAAGAAAAACAAAGATAATTTATTGCCAGTAGTCTATCCTAAAAAATGGCTAAAGGAAGTTTTCTAAGCAGTTATAAGATAAGCTTTATTATAAAATATGTTATCACATTATTATTTTTATTACTTTATTATAAAATATCTCGGAGCAATGAGAATTTAAAAAGAAGACAGTAAGTAAAAATATGGATAAATATAACAGATTTCTTTCTTGTTTTGAGTTTGTAGAACTAAGTTTGATGGTTCAAATAAAGCCAACACTCTGATATGTTTCTAACTGTACAAAAAACATCTTTAAGACAACTGTATTATAATTATGGGAAGGTAAGCATATTTAAAGTGAGGTAAGGTTTTTGTTTTTCAGTTGGTCTGGTAAAATGAAGACACTAGTAAATTGTGATAAGTTATGTATACAGTTAACCCTTAACAACATGGGTATGAACAGACAGGTCCACTAATACATGATTTTTTTTCAATAAGTAGAATACAATACCGTGAATGCATTTTCTCTTCTTTATGATTTGCATAGTAACATTTTCTTTTCCCTGGCTTACTTTATTGTAAGAATACAGTATATAATACGTAGAACGTATAAAATATGTGTAATTTGACTGTTTAGGTTATAGGCAAGGTTTTCAGTCAACAGTAGGCTATTAGTAATTAAGTTTTGGAGAGTCAAAAGTTATACATGGATTTTCAACTGTATGGGAAGTTGGTGCCTCTGTCATGTTGTTCAAGGGTCAACTGTATGTAAACAACTACAGCAACAACTAAAAAAGCTATATAAAAATATACACAGTTCCCAATTTAAGATGGTTTGACTAAAGATTTTTCATCATGGTGGTACAAAAACAACATGCACTTAGTAGCAACTGTATTTCAAATTTTGAGTTGTGATCTTTTCCCAAGCTAGCAATATGTGGTTCTGGGCTGTAGCAGTGACCCACAGCTCCCAATCAACCAGGTGATTACAAGGGTAAACAACTGACACATTTGCAACCATTCTATGCCCATGCAATCACTCCATTTTTAATTTTTATACAGTATTCAATAAACTGCATGAGATATTCAATATTTTATTATAAAATAGGCTTTGTGTTAGATGATTTAGTCCAACTGTCTGCTAATATAAGTGTTCTGAGCACATTTAAGGTTAGTTAAAGCAGTAAAAGTAGAAATCTGACAAGGCTGCATACTAGAGGATCCCAAATCCTATATCCCAAATATGACATTCTGGAGAAGGAAATCTATGGATACAGTCAAAAGATCAGTAGTTATTAGGGACTGAGGGAAGGGAGGGTGAATCAGTGGAGTACAAAGGATTCTAAGGGCAATGAAACAGCTTTGCATGATAATATAATGGTGTATACACTAATCAAAACCTATAGAATATACAACGCAAGAGTCAACCCTAACATAAACTATGAACCTTGATTAATAATAATTTAACAATATTGGTTTATCGATTATAAAAAATGTAGTACATTAATACAAGTCTGCTGCTCAGTCTCAAAGAGCACATTCTTCTGCTTTCAAAAATGAAAACTTCACATAGCATGAGCACAAATGATAGCATAAAGAAAGAATGGAACAGTTTGGTTCTAACCCTGCCTCCCAATATCTCAGAAGTGAGGATGAGGCTGTAGGCATACTTTGGGGCCAGTGTCCTCACTCCACTGTCTGGGATGGCTAGAATTCAATACTTTCTACTAGAATCAGAGAGATGTTCATGTTTCCTAATATGTGTACAGGGTCAGTTAGTGAGGGTGAATATGATAATGTCATTGCTCTCATGGAACATTTAGAAGAAGTCAGTTAAGACAGCAATGACTATAATGCAATAAAAAAAGATACTGGCTGGGTACTAGAAACTGGGTCTTGAAGACTGGCACCTTGGAGAAGGCAACCTGCATTCTGAGAATTGAAAACAAGAAAGAAGTGTCAGGTGAAGATCTGGAAACACTTCGCCAGGATCAAATTCTGATGGTTCATGCCTCTACTCATATTCTCTCAGTCACAGATAAGGAAACTAGTCTGTGAGGACAAATGTATAAGAAATCCACAGCATTGGAGTCTTCTCAAGTAGACTGCTATCCATTTTCACATATGGAACCTAAATTCTGAATAAATGTGGAAATAACCCCAAAAGTATATCCATGGTTCTTACTTGTGAAAATAACTTACAGCTGCCAAATTTCAGAGGGCAAGCATGGGCATCCATCGGGAAGTCCTCAAGTTGCATTGGGCACTCTGCGGAGATGGTCAAGCTGAAAAGTAAGAGATGCAGACCTTTATTTTTTAAAAGATTTTATTTATTTATTCATGAGAGAGACAGAGAGAGAGGCAGAGACATAGGCAGAGGAAGAAGCAGGCTCTCCCATTGGGAACCCAAGGCGGGACTTGATCCATGGACCCGGGATCACATCCTGAGCTGAAGGCAGACACTCAACCACTGAGCCACCCAGGCATCTCGAGATGCAGACCTTTAAATGACTTACCAATTCTGGCTATTTACTGAGCAGCCACCATGTTCCATAAAACCATGTTAAGTACTTCACTTATTATTTTAATTACCATCTTTCATGAAATTGTCTAAACTGTCCCATCAAATTATATAGGTTTGCATTGAAGATGATATCATTTAAAAATAAGGCTTAAGTCAAATCTAGTCAGTTCTGTATCTTGGTCTGTGTGTCTATACATACATTACCACTTGTAAAGCAATTTCCGATGGCTTTAAAAATGATTTATTCTTTGTTTCCCATCCCTTATCCAAAGTAATCTAAAAAACTTCTTTTAAAAAGGCTGAAAATATATTGATTTTCTATAATTGTTTATAAGCTCAAAAAATATAAATGTGCAACATAAATGCTCAGTGAAAATCTTGACCAGAAGCTGGCTACAATTATTGTATACTGGACTGATGACATGACACTGTAGAGAAGGTGAAATTGTATTATGACAGCAATCTTCTGTACAGCCTAATTGTTTTAATCCAAGCCTTGTCTTCCAGATAATAATACTACTATCTACTACCACTGTCATCAATGACTCAAACAGCAATGGTCATAATAATATCCACCAGGTCTATGCCAGGCACTAATGTGTCTAATCAGAGTAGCATTGTTAAGATTTGTTGCTATTAATATCTGAATTTAGAAGTCAGGAAAGTGATACATAGACATTAAAGGATCAGGACAAGGATGTGGAGCTATTATGTCAGAAAGTCATCATTTGATTCTAGGCCCTCAACTGCACTGGTTCCCTACTGGCACATCCACCACACACCAAGTGGTAATGGGTTCTGTACACTTCCAAAGTGGCCACACTGTTGTGCTTTTATTTCGCTACAAACTTCACTAATTAGGTAAATTTCACTAAATTTCCTTAATGCGTTAATCTTCTGTTTCTTTGAATTTCTTAATCTATTATTTAAAATGAAATTAAATTACCCAGAATGAACTCATAAAACATTCACCTTTAAATAACTGTTATATTTATGTTTTTAGACAAATAATAATTTGACATGATATTAGCACTATTGGTCCTTCCCTCTTATATTGAGTCTGGATCTTGCTATGTGCTCAGGGTGAGAATAAATATGTAAAAACATTCATTTTTGCCTTAACTACTTCCTCCTGTTACAACAGATTAACCTTTTGCTATTAAATTGGGCACAGAATTCACACTTGATGATTACAGAGTAGCTAATGTATGTATTCTCTAAATAAATGAATGACACAAACATATGAGTCAGTCTCAAGCCAATAGCTTGAGAGGCCATTCCCCCAAGGATGGAGTAATGCTCAAAAGGTGTGAGTCACATGGACTAGAACACAGCACCAGAGTTTCACATTCAGGCAGGGATATGACATTTAAAATGACACACTGTATATGTTCATAGAAGAATGTGGAAATGTACAGAGGAATTGGAAGGAGAAAACTACAAATAGATATCATTTAACATAATTTCACCTGGTAAATTTTGTTCAGGGTTTTTTTGAGATGTATATGTATACATGTATACATGTATATGTATTTTTTTTGCAAAATATATGTAAAATTCAGTCTTTTTTATGCCTAACATTAGGAATAGGGTACTTCCCATGTCAAAATCTCTATATAACGATGACTCTAAAACATGAATATTTAATTCTAGGATACAGATGTGTGGGCTATGTGTTTATATATATACATATATTACATGTATATATTACATATACACATGTGTACATAATATGTATAATATTAATGTATAATAATAACAAAATAATGCATATATTAAACCAATTAGCTATTGTTAGACTTTTAGATTGTTTACATGAAAGGACCTCTCCAACATAACATAAACTATGTAAAAGAGCTATTATTAGAGACTATGAAGTGGATAAATTGAATACTTACTTATTAGAATTAGGGAAATTATGACTTAAAATGCCTGTGAAGAGAGCATTTAGCCAACACATAAGAAAATAATGCTAACTGTATCTGGCTGTTAGCAAATTTAAGACTTTTTAAAAAAATTTATTTATTTATTCATGAGAGACACAGAGAGAGAGAAGCAGAGACACAGGCAGAGGGAGAAGCAGGCTCCCTGCAGGGAGCCCAACGTGGGACTCAATCCTGGGACTCCAGAATCATGCCCTGGGCCGAAGGCAGCGTTAAACAGCTGGGCCACCCTGGCTGCCCCAATTTAAGACATTTTTAAAGTAAAGCAAATAGTGGGACAGAACATTTAAAGGAGTCAAATATGTTTTAAAAGATAAACTCACAATGAACTCAGATAATCTAGAATTTTCTTCAGACGCAAATTTTTAGTGGGATGATAGGAAGTATATATAGAGCTGTAATGCCACGTATAAAGCAATAAATATGAGAATAAGCACACAACATAACAGTGCTGTAGGAACTTAGAGGAGACCTGTTTTGATTTGGAGATTCTGTGCTGGTCTACAGCCTCTGTTCAGACAGGTTATGGATGCTGGTGTAAGGAAGACCCTGGGCTCAGTCAGTGGGAGCAGTGGGAGGTAGGGTGTGAGCAGGGCTGCTTCAGGTGATCCTGACTGTCTTAGCCCAGCCACAGGTATGACACATTTGAACCAGTAGACCCAGCTCTGCAGTCTTCAAGTTGCCCCCCACCCCCAAATGTTGACAACTTTACGGGCCCTAGTCTCATCATCAGAGTGATGTGGAGATGGTCTCTCCACAGCAGAATCTTCTCTCTAGACACAGCCATGTCTGCCAGCTCACATAACAGCTTCTGTCCCCCAGGAAACATACTACTGCCCATCAGGCCTGGAGGCTGACTTGAAGCCAGATGTGTTGTCTGAGTCCTTGGCAGTGTGGTGATTCATGGTTAATCCCTCCTCCCTCTCTGCTTTATGGTGGTACTTTGCTTCCATCTCCATGGCCCCTGGAGGCACCACCACCTGGCATTTCTATTGTTTGCCCCTACTTGTCAGAGAAGATCCCCTCAGGGAGACTTAACCTCCCACCGTGGGCACAGTGCTCACTCCTGACTTTTTCCCCTTTTCCTCATGTCTTCCTTCTTTCTTGGCCAACATCATGTATTTATAACAAGGATTAAAAGTCTTCCTTTCTGCCATGGTGGTCTCATCTCTTTCTTACTCAGTTCATCTCATGTTCTCCTTTATTCTGGCTGTTTGGTGCTGAGAGCTGGTTACTTCTGAAACCGAATACACTGATATTTAAAGATGATAAGAATTGTATACCAATGAGTTTGCTTTCAGCATATAGCTGGAGGAGCAGAGAGTTTAGTGATGGTAGGCAGAGACCAGTGGACAGAATTTAGCTGGATCTAAAAAGAAGAGTATGTTTAAAGAAAGAGTAATTCCAGCAAAAACACACAAAAAAAGATAGTAATTCTACAATTACCATCTCAATAAGTACTATCAGTAAAGCCTCATGGACTGTTCCTCCATTTTAAAAGGCCTCCTTAGAAGTATAGTTCCAAATCCTGGAAAAATATACATCTATGATAATGTCTTCTAAAGGATGAATGTATTATTCAGCTAAATCCCCTAATAGCAAATGTTTCAGCCTCAGTAGGTAAACAACATTTAAATTTTTGATCTCTTCAAACATTTCCAAAATGGCTTATGCCTTTATAATACTCAAAAAATATCTCTAGATAAGAGGAAGCCTTCCATTCATGGAGTCCCTGAAATGTAGAATGCCTCGATATATAACCAACCTCCTTCACACAGAATTGAGATCAAAGCACTCTAAAGAATAATAGATTGTCATAGCTCCAAGGAGCCAGTCAGGACACCTACTAGAAACTTTCACTTTCCAGATGAAGGAAATGAAATCCAAAAGGTTAAGAAATGTGCCTTATGGAAAAACTTTACTGAATTACTAGTAGAACCAAGAATCTAGTACTTTTTTCCCAGAGGTTGAATGTCAATTTTTCTTCCCAGTTCTGTTAAGACATTTAAGCATTAACTCATTGAAACATATGTCCCAATTTTCAACAACATTTTATTTTTAGGGTGGGAAAGGGCACTTTGTGAGATAAACTATTTGCTTCAACTTGGATTTATATTATCCTATTTAAGGGTTTAGGATCCTAAACTCACTAGAGAGCTCCCTGCTTGACCAGGGGCAGCTCACATTAAAAAGCACTTTAAGATGGTTAAAACAGCCAAATCTAAAGTAGCTTTGCCATTAACTAACTGTGTAACCTTTGTAAAACTGCCTAACTTCTCTGGTCTAGTTTCCCATTTGAAAAAGAAAGAAAATAACAATTGCTTTTACTCTCTGAAAAAAAAAAAAAAAAAAGTTGGTAAGTGTGAAAAGGGGCTTAGTCTCCAGATGTCTACTCAATAATTTCTTCAGATTTGAGCCTTCTTCACTTACATGAAAATACTGCACTAGTGCAGTAGGAGGTGTATTGGTGGCAGGCAGAAAAATGGTCCTACAAAGATGCTCATGTCCTAACTCCCCACAGTCCCAAACCCATAGATATGTTACTTTAAATGACAAAGGAGCTTTATAGATGTGATTAAATTAAGGCCCTTGGGATAGGAAAGATTATCCTGGTTTACTCAGATGGGCCCAGTATAGTCACAAGTGTTATGAGAGGGAGGAGGAGACTCAGGGTCTAAAAGGAGATGTGATGACAGAAGTAGAGATCAGAGTAATGTGGCCATGAAACTCAGGAATGCAGGTGGCTCCTAGAAGGTTGGAAGAGACAAGGAACAGATTCCCTCCTAGAGAATCCAGAAAGAATTCCAGGGGCTTTATGCAACTGATACAATGATGAAATTGGATACTTAGATGAGATTTCCAAACAAAGTGTTGTAGTTGGGGCCTTTTTTTTTTCCTGTTGCTTGTAGTAAAATGTGAGAAGAAAAAGATAGGATGAGGGAATAACTGCCAACAAAAAGGGACCAGGACTTGATGATTTGGGAAATTCTCAGTCTATCCAGGTTGCAAAAGATGCTATAATTAGAAGATTAATTGTCAGGAAAAAAAAAAAAAACACGCCTTTAAAATAAAGACATGGGTATAGTTGGACAGCCTTTTGCCAATGCCTCAAAATATCAAAAGGTCAGAATATTCAGTTACACAGTAGACTCTTTGAGATTAGGTATGTGACTCATGGGTCCCCTCAACCGTGTAAGCAAAAGACAGGAATAAAGATTAGATTATCCATGAAAGATTTAACTAGGAGTCTCTAGTCTAGTAGTGTGAATTCTTGAGACACACATAAGAGACCTACAAAACTTTTGAGAATTTTATACCAGGAGAAACACTGCCAGTTTGAACTGAAAAGGACAGAGAGAGGGAACAGTGCTTCATTTTTTCCTGACATTTCCCCCCTTTCATATGGGAATATCTGTAACTGTTATATGTCTGTCCTACCATTTGATTTGGGGAGCAGAAACTTGTTTCTTGAGTTCCACAAATTCACAGATGGGAAGGTATTGTGCCTCAGGGTAGATCACACCCCCCGATCATCTGGCATAGCTGATTCAGATAACTCCAATAATGGTATTTGGAACTTTCGAGCTGCCGAGATTTGGTCTTTAATTCAATGCTGTAATGAGTTGTGACACTGGAGATATTGGGATGGGGTTAATATATTTTGCATATGGGACAGACAGGAGTTTTGAGGAGGACCAGAAGACAGATTGTGGTAGGCAAAATAACAACCTCCAAAGATAGTCATATCCTAGTTCTTCTTATCTACCACAGCAAAAGGAACTTTTCGGGTGGACAGGATTAAGATTCTTGAGATGGGAAGATTATCCTGGGTTATCTGGGTGAGCCCAATATAATCACAAGGCTACTTATAAGAAGGAAACAGGAGTGTCAGGCTCAGAGAAAGAGATGTAATGATGTAAGGAGTAGTTCAGGGCCAGGAGCCAAGGAATGCACACATCCTCTAAGAAGCTGGAAAAAGCAAGGACATATTCCTCCTTAGAGAATTTAAAAGGGACCCAGTCTTGCCAAAAGTTTGATATTAGCCATGTTAGATCTGCTTCACGCTTCTAGCCTCCAGAGCAGTGAGTAAGAAATGTATGTTGTCTTAAGTCACTACATTTGTGGTAACTTGTTACAGCAGCAATAGGAAACTAATACAGGAGTTTCCCTTAAAAAATCATATTACTAATCAAATGGCCAGTTGTTAGAATGCTGAAGAGCAGCCCCATGTATATTTTGAAATCATTTTCCAAAGTTAAGAAATTTAGTAATATTAGCAAATTTATTAACAGCTCACAAAGTGTTTGCTACAATAAAAATTCAGAACTTGATAATGAAATAGCATCTCGTGCAAAGTATCCTGGCTTGGTCAGTTTTTGAGCTACACACCATGCCTCAGCTACATTTACTCAGTGGAAACATAACCTTTCTTTAAAGTTCCTACAATAGCGCTCAGGCAATATATGAAATTTTGGGGGGACTCTTAGAATTCAATATTAACATAGCATCTATCGATTGGTGTTATGGGAAAGAAATAAGGCTTAATTTGGTCTTGATACTTTTCTAGCCCCATGAGTCCTTGTAAAGAACAGATGAATGCTTAATGTAGATAACTTATATTTACCATAGCAGCTCCCATCTGAAAGGCTGAAGGGTTTTGAGATAGAGCAAAGCTGGCACTGTTCACCTGGCATTCCTGTAGGCAGCATCTTTATTATATTGTAGCCTCGCTGTGATGCCACTGGCTTATTCCCACCTGTATGGGGTTGTGAAGGGCTCCTTCAACCCTCCAGTAGGAATGCTGCTGGATAATTAATTCTCCTTGCTCTATGGCAAGTCACATCCTCATTGTTGATGTAACTGTAGATTCACACTGCATGTGAGGAGCATCTTTTCTACTGTGAGGGATGTCAAAAGGAAGCCCAGCCCTGAGGGGTATATGCCTCCTCTTTCTATATTTAACTCACCTCTAGACTGGCGAATGGAGAGAAGTTTATTCATGCATTCAGTTACAGATAATTGACATTATTATTAATACAAATATGTAAATATACTATATATACAAATATAAATTATATATATATATATTTAATAAGTCACTGGTGCTAGGAATAACACATAGCCCTGCTTCTCCTTACCCTTTGATATCTTCCTGATGCTAAAACCCTACTCCACCCGAGATTTCTCCCTTGTATGCCTGAATTCAGAAAAAAACTTCAAACCTTTTCATTTAATAAAAGAATGCAAGAAAGCATCTTTCATCTTATAAAACATCACTAACATGATGTGCCATGCATACTATTGGTTAGGGTATACCAGTTCTTGGGAACCTAAATACAATTTATAATAATGTTTTGAGGAAAAATGTATTCTAAAATTCAGTCAACTACCTAAAAACTGAACTTTTTGAATTTAAACTTTTTGAAACAGTGCATGTTGGAATCCCAAGGTCATTGCCAGGCTCATCCCTTCCTCTCCCTTTTTATTAACTATAGTATATGTACTGATCCCTTCTGTGGTAGTTGTAGATCTACTGGCATTGTGTTTGGTTCAGACCAGAACTGAAAGCCTCATTACTTTCAGGACCTGGCTGTTGTGCTCGTCCTGGTTAGCCAACCTCCTAAAGGAGCATCACCCTAACACTAATGGCCCTACTGAAATCATAGGCAGTAGTTTTGCCTATGATCAAGAATAGATGAGATACCAAGTTCTTCAAGCGTTAGTGAGATATTGGAATGAGGAGTAGCCAATGGAGAGCTAAAAGAATAAAGGGTGCAGATGACCTGCTTAAAATGTAATAAAATTTAAATTCAGTGATGGGCAACCTGGTAAAAAGCAGAACTTAGGAAACTATGTGAAAATTCCAATAAGAATATACTAAAATGATGAATGTTCTGATTCATACAATTGTAGAGTTCCATGCTTTAAAAAAATCTGTTATGAACATAATGAATATCTTCTTTTCAGCAATGGAGGCAAATTCTACGACTTACTTCAAGCTTGAGTTACAGATTTCAGTAACTCAATTTTAGTCAGTAATTTCAATTTTAGTCAGTTGAAGGCTAATTTATTCATCTTGTACTCATAATAAAAATGTACATGAGACCAACCATTGGAATTATGCTGGCTACAAGTTCTCTGTGAACTTTGCATCCCTCTTCAGCTATTGGAAGCAATACTCATTTATGTCAAGAAAGTTAGTGTATGTGTGATAATTTTGCAAAGTTAACATATTTTATATCAAAAGGGGACATAAACTATTGACCTATTTTGATTAACATGGCTATATCTATTAATACTCATGTTTTTCAGGAAGGCATTCTAATGATTAACTTGAGAGTGGAAGTATTTTGTTAAATTTTTATATGTATTCACATGGCCAGCACAATTCTTACTAGATCTAAAGTAGGAAAATAAAGACAAGCCTGAACAATAAAAAAAGAATGCAGCAAAAAAGGAACAGCACAAATATGCAAGAAAGTTCCTTTCTCAAAATGAAATTCAAGTGTGTCTTTAATCATAAAGCATAAAATAATCAATACTGTAATGCAGGAGGAAGCAGACAGAAAAGGTAGTAGAATCAAATAGACCCTGCTTTAAAACTCTCATCTCAGGCTCTCAACATTCCTGGGCCTGAAATGTCTTCTAAAGGGGATTATACAGCTTATTTTACAGTGCCATTTTAAGTCCTGAATATAAATATGTAATGCAATGTCTGACACATAATAGATACTTTAAAAATGCTAGGGAAGAAGTAAAGGAGACATCAGCAAAAGTGGTGAATTAGGGAACACACACAAAAGCAATGAAAAAATTGACAAAAAATTGTCACATCATCTCTCTCTCTCTCTCTCTCTCTTTTTTAAAAGAAAACTGGAATCTAATAAAGAACTTAACAATAGCCAGGAGAATGCTTAATGAAGAAAAAAAAAATACCTGAATCCCAGTGAGCAAGTTCTGTAGCATTTGAACTTACCCTGTTACTAGCCCCCATTTCATAGTTCTGCAGTGACTTTGAAAATAGCAGCCCACATCCCTACTGTAGGATTCTGCGGGAGCTGAAGGTAGGTCCCTGAAGGACTGACTCAGGGTTTGCTTTAGTTTCAAATGACTCAGAGTTTTCCAAGACTCAGATGTCCTCTAAGGGACCATTTGTTCAAAACATTTAAGCACAAACATATTCACAACAGCCATGGGGCAACGTATACAGTGGGGGCAAACAATAGACAAACTGAAAAATCCAGGAATGAGAGCCTAAGGAAAGAGATACTTGGAGAAGTAAGGGCTGAACACTCCAGAGAATCTAGAAAAATATGTGCGTGTCCAGGACTGGATGCATGTTCAGAAAAGACCCAAGAAGACTAAGTTCTCATCTCCAGCTGAGCTAAAGGCACTGCAAAAGCAGGACATGAAAGCTATGGAAGTTATAAACTGCCTGGCTAAGCATGGAAGAAGCACCCCAACACAAACAAAACTTATCTGCAAAGACTGAGAATTTTCATTTTTTGGGAAGTGTTCCAGATTTTAATAACATACAAAAATATAAATGCCAGTATTATTATATTTTTGGTTTATAATCCCTCTCTTACCCTATATTATTTAAAAGACAAATGAATAAGATGAGAATTATCAATTAATGTTACTGGCCACACTAAGTAAAATGATGTAATTTGTGACAATAACAATATAAGGGAACAGAGCTATGCAAGCAAAATTTTTATATACCACTGAAACTAAGCCAGTATTAATTCAAACTTGATTGTCATGAATTTAGATGTTAATTTAAATCCCCATAGTAAACACTTGGAAAATAACTACAAATATATACAGTAAGAGAAAGGAGATGGAATTGAAATGGTACACTAGGAAAAAAAATTAATGGAACACAAAAAAGGTACTAATGGAAAAAACAAGGAACAGAAAAGAAATAAGACATATAGTAAGCAAATAGAAAAAAGGCAAAGTCTTTTCTTGTCAGTAATTATACTAAATATAAATGGAATAAAACTTCAATTAACAGGCAGAGACTAATAGAATCAATAAAAGAATATGAACTATGCTGTCTACAACAGATTCACTTTAGTTCCCAAAACACAAGAAGTTGAAAGTGAAAAGACTGAAAAAGACAATATATTCAAACCATAACCAAAAGAGAACTTAAGACAAAATTTGTTTTAAGAGACAAAAAAGGACGCTATATAATAATAAAAGGCTCAAGCTATCAAGAATATATAGAAATTATACATACATGAACCTCACTTCAATACCTCACTTTCAATAATGGCTAAAAAAATTGGACAGAATATTGATCAGAAAATAGAAGACTTAAACAGAAGACACTGAAAAGTAATCAGACCAAACAACTGTATACAGAACACTCCAACAAACAGCCATATACAGAACCATCCAACAACAGCAGAATATACATTTTTTAAGGGCACATGGAACGTTATCCAGGATAGACTGTGTGTGTTCACCCACAAAAAAAGTTTCAATAAATTTAAATACTGAAATGATACTAAGTATCTCCTCTGACCACAATGGAATAAAACTAAAAATCAGTAACAGAAAGAAAAGTGAAAACTTAATAAACATGTGGATATTAAACCACATTCCTAAGTAACAAATGAATCTAAACCACAAGAGAAATCAGAAAATAACTTTGAAATGAACGGAAATGAAAAACACAGCATGCCAAAATGTACAGGATGCAACAAAAGTAGTCCCTAGATTGAAATTTAGAGCTATAAATACCTACATTTTAAAAAAGGAAGAAACAACTTAATTTCATATGTTAAGAAACTATAAAAAAGGCAAATTAAACCTAAAACTAATTGAAGGAAAGAAATATTAAAGATGGTATAAATTATATAAAGAACGGAAAAAACAATAGCTTACTGGGCTTACAAAGAGGTCCTAGGGCATAGGGCATGCTAAGTAGTAATGTGAAACCCTTAGAGTCCCCAACCCCAGTGCCAGTCTTCCACACTACAGATAATGCTGTTTTCAATTTCTGAATCTTTTCTTCCAGATTTCTGAATGCTATAGATAATGAATGGAAAAATTTAGCCAGTTTTAGAGTATTATTTGACATGTTTTAACAACCTGGAATCTTTCAAATGATGACACCCCATCCTTCTTTTGGGGAGATAATAGAAAGGATGGTGTTGTAACAGGTAGGTACATAGGAGGACACTTGATGTATAGGTGCATAGGAGGACACTCGATGTACTAAGTGACCCTGAGAAGACTGACCCAAGGACAGCTACATCAGAGTGGCAGCCTGCATCATCTTCCATAATGCAAAATTCCATATTTCTGCTGAATCTTCTGTTGGTCTTTATTCACTGAGCAGAAAGCATCTTGTTTTCCATACTTAGAGACTTGACAGTGATTTTTCCATTTAAAACTGCCAATCAGTGCCATTGCTCTCAATTTCCATGACTATGGATTGACTCTCAATCTCTTTTTCATACTTCACATTTCAAAATGCTCTATTTTCTACTATGGTAACCTCCTTGTTTTATTGAATATAGTTGACATACAATGTTTTGTTAGTTTCAGATGTATAATGATTCAACAATTCTCTACCTTATGAAATGCTCACCACAATGAATGTAATTACCATTTGTAACCATACAAGCTATTACAATATTATTGATTTTATTCCCTATGCTGTACTTTTTATGTCTGTGATTCATTTATTCTATGACTGGAAATTTGTATCTCTTAATCCTCTTTATCTATTTTCCCCATCCCCTCACCCACCTCCCATCTGGCAACCACTGGTTTGTTCTCTGTATTTAGAGTCTATTTCTATTTTGTTTGTTCATTTGTGTGTTTTTAAAAATTTTTTAATGAAAAACTAATAGTGGTATATATGTAAAATGGAATATTAATTACTCAGTCATAAAAGAAAGATGAAATCTTGCCATTTGTGACAACATGGATGAATCCAGAGGGTACTATGCTAAGTGAAATAAGTTAGACAGAAAAAGAGAAATACTATATGATTTCACTTATATGTGGAATCTATAGCAACTCATTCTGTGAAGTCCATCATTCCCACAAAGCCAAACAAGTATTCTAGATATATGGAGTTTCTGTGAATCAGGAAAGGTTTCAGATTTTTCTCACTTTTCTTTAAATTCCTGAGCTCAAGGCTATTCAGAAAAGAGTCATCAACTTAGAAATGGTGCATTATTTATAGCAATGTGATAAAAAAAAAAGCAGTACAAAGCTCCTCAATGTGTCAGCCACGTCCCAGTACATAGTGGATGCCCTACAAGTGGCATGACTGGTTTGCACCATACTAGCTGGGTAGATGGTGGCCCCCAGAAGGGCCAGTGAAGTGTGGTAGAGAAATAATTAAAAGTAGACAATGATACACAAAACCAGCTGGTTAACAAAGAACTAGGGACACAGTCACAATTTGAAAACACTGGGATGAGTTTCAAACTTTTGCAGAATGTGCATGAGGAGATGGTGTCCTACCCTATAGGACATAATATATGACATAGGTCATAATCAGGGCTTGACTGTGTTTTAGAGCATCTAGGTAAGTAGACCGTACTTGGACCCACCGAAGCAGATGACTGTTCAGAAAAGAAACCCAAGGGTGATGCTAAAGGAACCCTATTCTCTCTAGATCCATGCAGTCAAGTCTCAGTTCAACCACATAAATAAGGCAAAATATATGCTCAACCTCCTTTCAAGAGAGCACACAACACAACTTGAGTGGCTGTGGATGACATGTTTTAGCATCTTTCCTAGTGAGTAAGGAAAGGAACGCCACTGGTGAATGGACATTATAGGAAAACAAAGGCTCATGCAGGGAAGACCAACATATGCTTCAGTGTCCTAGTGTTCTGGAGGCCAAGAGGTAAAGACAAAAGAAAAAGGGAAACTGAGGAAACTGGGTGTGACTGGGAGGAGATCCTTGCCAGCCTTTGGCCAACTATTATAAATAGGTGACAAAGAAAGTGCAAGTCGAAGCTGTGAGAAAACACATATTGTCATGTGTATAATGGGGGTGTAGACAGAAGTACCTCCTGTGTGAGGCTGCAGCCCACGGGGCCATTGTGCCAGGAGCCTTGCTTGTGCCAGCTCATTGATGATCTCCCAACTTGGGTGCATGCTACAGAGACTATTCCAATCTTCCTGATGGGAAGTGAGACTTTGAGAGATGGCATCGCCTGGTGAAGTGGCAGATCCAGACCACTGCCAGCCCATCTGATGAACAAGACTTCTGCTCCAGGCACATGGCTAACCTTTCCTTACATGGTCCAAGTATTCAGAGAGAATCGTATTCATTACATGGAGACATGGATCCCTTCCAGAAGTCTTTTTTATTTTGATTTTTTTCCCCCAAGTGAATGCTATACTTGCTGGACATGGTGTTTAGACCTCCTGCACCCTGCAGTATGGAGCAGGACTTTCTCATCTGGTAGCTTTGATGTGGCCTCTGACCTCACAACATCCTCTCTTGTTAAATGGAACAGTGATTCCTACTACTCCTGGATATCTGAGAAGGAAAGTAGATGTGTGGCCTATGTGGGTGGTCAGGAAAGGTTCTGATTCTTGCCCTAAAACTTCCCACAGCCCAAAGCTAAAGTAACTAGCCCTGAATACAGGGATCCTTTGAATCAGTCCCTGTCTATCACTCAGGTCTTATGCCTGCTGCAGCACACAGTTCTTAACTACTTCCTTCTGACTGATACTTTCACATTTGTACATGTTTGCCCCTATGTCTGGAATGCCCTTGCAACTCCACTGCTCACCCCAACTGCTGCACCTCCTCAAGACTTAGCTCAGGTATCACTTCTGTGAACCCTCCCCCTCTGCCGCCCACATGCAATGTCACGCCTCTGCCCCTCACTCACTGCTGTATTCTCAAATTTGCCAGCCTCCATCTCGGTTTTATCCAAGTTCTACGGATGGTGTTCCAAGCACAGGTTTTCAAGGAATTTTAAACCAATGAAGGGATAGAGCAAGTGCAGAGAAAATGAAAGTGAAGGGTTGAGCAAAGGCAAGGAAGCAGTCAGACCGTGGGTCAGCTCCTGGGGTCACTGCCTAGTTATTTAACACCCAGAGAGATCGTCCAAACAAATCTGTCTTGCCTCGCCTCTCCCTGCTTAATAATATACTTTCATTTGGGAGATTAAGGCCTATCCCCTCACTCCCACCCCTCGGCAAATGTGCCTACACATCGCTCCAGCTTTGGCACTGAGATGTTCAGAAAGGATAGTCTCACTAGCTTAGCTGTGCAGCAAGAAAGCAGAGCAGAGAGGGGGAAGGAGTATGTTCTTCAGAAGCAGCTCCAATTTTCAGTTATTCAGGTAAGCAAAGCGTAGCTTGTATGCCTGGGGCCTGACAGCACACCAGGTGCAGGTGAACACCAGCACAGTGGACAACACCCAGCAGCCTCCAAGAAAGGTTCACGTCTGTCTGCCATCCCTAAGCTCGAGCACCAGCGCACTGACTGCCGGCTGCCCAGAGCGTGGTCTCTGCTGCTCCACATTCACGGAAAGGGCTTAGCAGTATGCTGAGAGCCAAATATAAAACCTCTACTTTGACTGCATTTTGTCTGCACTACATATCTTCACTTTGTGGTCTCAGAGGCTACACAAGCTCAAGTTATTTAAGACAGAATTCTTAAATTCAACCTTTCTCTGACCTTCTCAAGAAAGCCCAATGACCTTCAACTGTTCCCATTCATTCATTCCCTTAAATCATTTTCTTGAGGAACAGTACAACTTCTGCAAGACAGATCTAGGAATCACATTTGACACTTCTCATACATCACTCCATTTCAATTCTATCAACAAATTCTGTCAATTCTCCCTCCAAAATGACTCTGCCCATTTTTTCCCCCCATCCACGGCTTCTGCCTCTGGCAGAGTTGTCATCTCCTACCTGGATATGGCAAGCAGTCCATAACAGCTCCTTGATGCCACTTGGAAGCCTGATTCCTTTAAACCATATTTTTTCACAAGGCAGCATATTCCTAAGCTTAAATCACAACAGACGTCCCCAGTGCATTAGAATGGACCTCACTCCCCACATTAGCTTCCCCTTGTTTCCTTAAAAATATTGAGCTCTATACATCTACTCACACCACTTTTCTTACTTACCCAATGCTGCCTCATCCTTCTAGCCAAAACTGCAAAGTGAAAAAGAGCCTTTCTGGCCTTACCTTCAGCCTAAAGGGCCCCTCTTACTATTTTCCTATGTTCTTTTTCTTCTCTGTGTCTCAATGCTAACAGAAAATAACATTTCCTAGGCTTATATTTAATAGTGCATATTTATTGACCTTATTAATATTGCTGAAAGCATTATGGAAAAAAATTAGATCAATTTTAAACAAAAATAATTTCAGTAATGCAAATTAGATTAGCAATGTTTACTATTTTCCTTTAGATGTTTATTAAAAATATTTATAGTTTATTTGGTTATTCATATTTTTAAACTGCTTTTCAAAAAAGATCACCCCAATTAAAATATTATAGGGAAGTGATATCACTGAAATGGCAACTTAGAAGAGCCCATCATCTGTAACCCCGCAAAGATCAACACTTAGCTCTCCACGAACAAAAACAGCTTTGTTAGAGAACTGGAGTCCACTTAAGAAACTTTAGCAACACAATGGAACAAAAAGTCAGTGGATAACCACACAGAAAGCAAAGGAAGACAGCTTCACTTTGCTCCAACATCCCATCCCCCAAACTCAGAACCAAGAGGAGACTCCCCAGGTAGAAAGTGTACCCCCACCAGGAAAGGAAGAGCTGAGTGAGTGACCAGCTTGCCCAGCCTTTGGAGGCACCACATTAAGTTCCTGCTTCAGTTATACCCAACCAAGACTGGCAAAGCAAAAGCATAAGTAAAATAGGTGGTGAAGAACAAGGAATAAACACAGGGGCTGCCAGTGGTGGCCACACAGCAGGAGCAAGAGCGGTTCATAGTAGTCTGCTCTACCAACAAACCCAGCAGATTTTACTGCCAAAGAAACCACAGAGTAGCCCAGACACCGCGGAACCCCTGCAGATTCTGCTGGCAGTTGCCCCACAGGTATTAACATTCACTGATGCCAGCTGCCTGCATCCCTCCCCACTGTGCCCCAGCCCAGGAACTTTAACTAGCCCTTCTGGCTGTGCATGAGCATGCCCCCACCTGCTCCCTGTCCTGTCTCCAACTCCCATGTGCCTGTGGTATAACCCAGCAATGGTAGTGCACACAGACAGCCAGGACTCCCATGCTGCCAGGGAGACCTCAATTGGCCCCAGGCCTTGCTGCTTGTCCTGGCTCCCACCACTACATGCAACCAGCCCCTGCCACTACATACCTGCAGCTGACTCTGAGTGTGCACACCACTGACTGTACTCCGAGTGTGCACACCACTGACTGTAGCCACCACAGCCATCTGCTCTGGCCCCTAGCCACAGACCATGGAGATATTGCTGAGGACCCAATGGCCATTACAGGGTGCTTGCTGCAATGCTTGCCGAGGGCCACACAGTTGTTGGTGCCGTGGAACCCAGTGCCTGAAGTGAAGAGACATAATACCCCCCATCATGCCTACCACATGCTATACATTTGGTACCCTATACCATTAGACTCAGGGTAATATCACCATTAGTGTGCCCCTACCAGCAGGCAAAAGGACTCCCTTCCAAAAGTCAATCTAGAATGTTTGAAAGAGGTTCTTCTTCAAATGTGCAGACACCCATTCAAGGTTACTGAGTCATAAAGAATCAGTGAAATATGACTCCACCAAAGGAACTCTTTGTAACTGGCCCCAAAGAAATGGAGATCCCAGAGTTGTCCAACAAAGAAATCAAAATAATTGTTCTAAACATATCCTGAGAGGTACAGGAGAACACAGATAAATAACAACTTTAGGGAAGTAATATAAGATCATAATAAGGAGATCAGCAAAGATATGGGGGGGGGAATCAAAAACAGTATCACTGGAGCTAAAGAAGACAATGACTATTTAAGAATTCAATGGAAAGTTACAACAGCAGATTATCAAGCAAAAGAGACTATCAGTGAGTTAGAAGATAGTTCAACTGAAATTATCCAGTCGAAGAAGTTTAAAATAAAAAAGAATGAAAAGGAATGAAGAAAACCTCCAGAATTTATAGGACATTATTAAGGGAAAAATATAAAAATATACTATAATCAGAGAGGAGAAGAGAGTGAGAAGGGAGTAGAAAGCTTATTCAAAGAAATAATACTTCAGAATGTCCTAAACTTGGGGAGAAATTTGGATACCCAAATTCATGAAGCTAATAGACCACTCGAAAATTTCAACCCCCAAACAATTCTCTCCAAGACAAATTGTAATAAAACTGTCCAATAAAAAGGACAAATATAATTTTAAAAGCAGCAAAAGAAAAAAAGTCTCTCATACAAGGGAATCTCCATAAGGCTATCAGTAGATTTCTTTAGCAATCAGGCCAGAAGAGAATGAGATATATACCTAAAGTACTAAAGCAAAAAACAAAACACATAAAAAAAATCCCAATGAAGAATACTTTACCAGATAAAGCTGTCCTTCAGAAATTAAGATGTCAGAAAGACTTTCCCTAGCAAACAAAAGCTGAGGGAATTCATCACCAGTAGTCCTGTCTTACAAGAAATGCTGATCAAACTGAAACTAAGGGACATTGATTAGTTATATGAAAATATATAACATAACAGCTAAGGTAAGTATATAGCCAAATTCAGAATACTCTGTAATATTGTAATATGGTGGTGTGTTAATAAAGGTTAAAGGGAAAAAGTATTAAAAATAATTGTAGGGATACCTGGGTGGCTCAGTGGTTGAGCATCTGCCTTCAGGCTCAGGTTGTGATGAGGTCCCAGAATCAAGTCCTACCTCGGGCTCCCTGCAAGGACCCTGCTTCTCCCTCTGCCTATGTCTCTGCCTCTCTCTGTAAGCTCTCATGAAAATATGAATAAAATCTTTTAAAAATTGCTGCTATAATAATTCATAGATATACAATATAAAAATAAATCAGTTTTAACAATTAAAAACATAAAAGGGGGAATAAGAGAGTAGAGATTTTTTATGTGATTGAAGATAAATTGTTATCAGCATAAAATAGATTGTGATATCTATAAAATGTTTTATGGAAGCCTCATGTAAATATCGATTCACAAAGGAAGAGAACAATAGAGGAAGAAAGAAATAGGTAACTATAAAACAGCACAAGAAAACAATTAATAAAATGGCATTAGTAAGTTCTTACTTGTCAGTAATTGCTCAATGTAACTACATTAAATTCTCCAATCTAAAGACATAGAATGGCTGGATGGATAACAAAAGTAGACCCAATTACATGCAGCCTATAAGAGATTCAGTTTCGACCTAAGGATGTACATGGGCTCCAAGTGAGCAGATGAAAAAGATATATCATGAAAATGGAAACAAAAAGAAAGGAAGAGTAGCTATGCTTATATATGACAAAACAGATTTTAAACTGGAAAAATGTAACATGATATAAAGGAGGTCATTATATAATAATAAAGAGGTCAATTCATCAAGAAGATAGCAATCCTAAATATATACGCACTCAACACTGGAAAACCTAACTGCAATACTAAATGTAAAACCTAAATTGGATACTAACAGATCTGAAAGGAAAAACAGATAATGCAATAAAAGTAAAGGACTTCAATACCTCACTTTCAACAATGGATAGATCATCCAGGAAGAAAATCAATAAGGAAACATTGACCTTGAACCATACTTTAGACCAAAAGGACCCAACAGACATAAATAACTATTTGCCAACAAATTGAATGACCTAGAAGAGATAAATAAATTCCTAGAATATACAAACTACCAAAAGTGAATCAGAAAGATGAATCAGAAAATCTAAAAAGATGTGTAACGAGTAAGGATATTAAATCAGCAATCAAAAACCTCCAAAAAAGAAAAGTCCAGGACCTGATAGTTTCATTGGTGAAATCTGCCAACATTTAAAGAATTAGCACCAATCCTTTTCAAACTCTTCCAAAAAATGAAGAGGAGAGAACATTCCAAAATCATTTTTGCAAGACCAGCATTATCCTGATATTAAGGCTTTCTTCTGGAAAGGAATAGATAAACATCCCTGGTGAACACTGATGCAAAAGTTCACAACAAAATGCTAGTAAGTTCAATTCAACATTATATTAAAAAGACCACAGTACAGAACCACAAAAGACCTGAATAGACAAAGCAATCCAGGGCCACAAAGCAAAGCTAGAGGCATCACAATACCAGACTTCATATTATATTACAAACCTGTAGCAATCAAAACAGTATGGTACTGGCACAAAAATAGACACCTAGATCAAAGAACAGAACAGAAAACAGAAATAAACCCAAGATTATATGGTCAATTAATGTTTAACAGAGTAGGAAAGAATATCCAATGGGAAAAAGACAGTCTCTTCAACAAATGGTGTTAAGAAAACTGGACAGCAACATGCAAAAGAATGAAAGTGGATTACTTTCTTATATCATATATGCAAATAAATTCAAAATGGATCAGAGAACTAAATGTGAGACCTAAAACTATAAAACTCCTAGAAGAGAACACAGGCAGTAACTTCTTTGACATCAGCCACAGCAAATTCATTCCAGGTAAGTTTCCTGAGGCAAAGGAAACAAAAGCAAAAATAAACTAATGGGACCCTATCAAAATAAAAAGCTTCTGCCCAGTGAAAGAAACAATAAAACTAAAAGGCAACCTATGAAATAAAAGAAACTTGTAAATGTCATATGTAAGTAAAGGTTAGCATCCAAAATATATAAGGAATTCATAAAAGTTAACACCCCAATATTGAATAATCCAGTTAAAGGATGCCTGGGTGGCTCAGCAGTTGAGTGTCTGCCTTCGGCTCAGGGCAGTTTCCCAGGTCCGGGGATCAACTCCCACATTGATCTTCCGGCAAGGAGCCTGCTTCTCCCTCTACCTATGTCTTGGCCTCTCTCTGTCTTCATCTCTCATGAATAAATAAATAAAATCTTTTAAGGAATAAAAAGAATAATCCAATTAAAAAATGGGCTGAAAGCATGAACAGACATTTCTTCAAAGAAAACATACAGATGGCCAACAAGCACATGAAAGATGCCAACAGCCCCCCCCACCCCCACCCCACCCCCCCGCGTGCCGGCCGTGCGGGGCGGGGTCCAAAAAAATTTTTTAAAAATTAAAAAAAAAAAAAGAAAGATGCCCAACATCACTGATCATCAGGGAAATACAAATCAAAACCATGAGATACCACTTCACACTTGTCAGAATCACTAAACTCAACAACATAAGAAACAACAGATTTTGGTAAGAATGTGGAGAAAGGAGAACCCTCTTGCACTTTGGTTGGAATGTAAACTAGTGTAGCCACTCTGGAAAACAGTATGGAGTTTCTTCAAAAAGTTAAAACTAGAACAACCTTACCATCCAGCAATTGCACTACTAGATATTTACCAAAAGAATACAAAAACAGGGCAGCCCAGGTGGCTCAGTGGTTTAGCACCACCTTCAGCCCAGGGTATGATCCTGGAGGCCCGGGATTGAGTCCCACCTTGGCCTTCCTGCTTGGAGACTGCTTCTCCCTCTGCCTCTGTCTCTGCCTCTCTCTCTTTCTCTCTCTATGTCTCTCATGAATAAATAAATTAAATTAAATTAAAAAAAAACCCACACTAATTCAAAGGGATACATGCACCTCAATGTTTACAGCAGCATTATCTACAATAGCCAAATTATGGAAGCAACTCAAGTAGTCATTAACTGATGAAAGGATAAAGAAGAAGTGATATATACATACAATGGAATATTATTCAGTCATAAAAAGGATGAAATCTAGTAATTTGCAATGACATAGATGGAGCTAGAGAGTAGTATGCTAAACAAAATTAGAAAGACAAATGCCATATGGTTTCATTCATATGTGGAATTTAATAAAAAAAGAAAAAAACAAATGAGCATAGGAGAAAAAAGACAGACAAACCAAAAAACAAGCTCTTAACTATAGAGAACAAACTGATGGTTACCAGACCGGAGGTTGGTGGGAGGATGGGTTAAACAGGTCATGGGGATTAACGAGTATACGTGTTGTGATGAGCACTGGGTGCTGTATGGAAGTGCTGAATTACTATATTGTACACCAGAAACTAATATTACACTGAATGTTAACTAAGTAGAATTTAAATAAAAACTGAAAAAAGGCAAGATGGCAGAAGAGTAGGGTCCCCAAGTCACCTGTCCCCACCAAATTACCTAGATAACCTTCAAATCATCCTGAAAATCTACGAATTCGGCCTGAGATTTAAAGAGAGAACAGGGATCCCTGGGTGGCGCAGCGGTTTGGCGCCTGCCTTTGGCCCAGGGCGCGATCCTGGAGACCCGGGATCAAATCCCACATCAGGCTCCCGGTGCATGGAGCCTGCTTCTCCCTCTGCCTGTGTCTCTGCCTCTCTCTCTCTCTCTCTCTCTCTCTGTGACTATCATGAATAAATAAATAAAATCTTAAAAAAAAAAATAAAGAGAGAACAGCTGGAATACTACAGTGAGAAGAGTTCGGCTTCTATCAAGGTAGGAAGATGGGGGAAAAAAGAAATAAAGAAATAAAAGGCATCCAAGGGGGAGGGTCCCTGCGAGGAGCCGGGCTAAGGCCGGGGCGAGTGTCCCCAGGACAGGAAAGCCCCAGGAAAGCCCCGTCCTGGAGAAGCGGGAGCTTCACCAATCTTCCCGGGCTGAAAGGCGCCTGCAGGGAGTTAGAGTAGGACCCCAGGAAGGCGGGGATGCCCTCAGGCTTCCTGGGACACTAACAGGGCACCTGTGCCCCTGGGGAGAGTGTGCCACACCCCGGCGGCCGAGCTCCCTAATGGGCTGCAGCAGGTGCCCGGCTGGACCCGGGAGCAGCTCTAGGCAGCTCAGGCGGAGGCTCTGTGCAGAGGGGGCTACTGGGCCCTGGGAGCGTGTTTCCAGCAGTGCAGGCCCCTGGGGCCCAGGACGCTGGGGGACAGAGCCCAGGATCCGGCCTCCCCCCGGGACAGGCAGAGGCCGGGAGGGCACAGAACAGAGTGGATGGTCCTGCCACTGGGCACCCCCAAGCTGTGCATATCAGCAGCCCCCGCCTCCAGAGCATCCAGGCCCCTGCAGACTGGGAGCTGAGGGAGTTACTACAGGAGCTGACTCCAGGGATGGAGAGCTGGCCACCCCACTGTGGTTGTTCTTCCTGAGGCCTCACAGGATAAACAGGATAAGCAACTTTCACTGAGCTGTGCACCAGGCAGGGGGCTGAGCACCTCCCCCAAGGGCTCACACCTGAGAATCAGCACAGCAGGCCCCTCCCCCAGAAGACCAGCCAGACAAGGGAAAAACAAATTATTGACAATGCAGCACTGGAAAGTTCCAGGGGAAGTCGAGGGATTTACAGTATATAGAATCAGAGGATTCTGTTTGCTTCCCCCCCCCTTTTTTCTTCTCTTCTTTTTTTTATTTCCTTCTTCGTTTCTTTTTCTTTTTCTTTTCTTCTTTCTCTTCTCTCCTTTTTCTCCTTTTCCCAATACAACTTTTTTTTGGCCATTCTGCACTGAGCAAAATGACTAGAAGGACAAACTCACCTCAAAAGAAAGAATCAGAAACAGACCTCTCCCACAGAATTACAAAATTTGGATTACAATTCCATGTCAGAAAGCCAATTCAGAAGCACTATTATAAAGCTACTGGTGGCTCTAGAAAAAAAGCATAAAGGACTCAAAAGGACACTTTTGTGTCCTTAAAGGACATAAAGGACATAAAGGACACTTCATGACTGCAGAATTTAGATCTAATCAGGCAGAAATTAAAAAATCAATTAAATGAGATGCAATCCAAACTAGAGGTACTAAGGACGAGGGTTAACGATGTAGAAGAACGAGTGAGTGACATAGAAGACAAGTTGATGGCAAAGAGGGAAATTAAGGAAAAAAGAGAAAAACAGAAGATCATGAGGATAGGATAGGGGAAATAAGTGACAGCCACAGGAAGAAAAGTCTATGTAATTGGGGTTCCCGAGGGCGCTAAAAGGGACAGAGGTCCAGAATATGTATTTGAACAAATCATAGCTGAAAACTTTCCTAATCTGGGGAGGGAAACAGGCATTCAGATCCAGGAAATAGAGAGATACCCCCCTAAAATCAATAAAAACCTCTCAACACCTTGACATTTAATAGTTAGGCTTGCAAATTCCAAAGATAAAGAGAAGATCCTTAAAGCAGCAAGAGACAAGAAATCTCTAACTTTTATGGGGAGAAATATTAGATTAACAGCAGACCTCTCCACTTCAATTCCAAAACCAAAGATCCCACCAAAAAGGAGAATTATAAACCAATATCCCTGATGAATATGGATGTAAGAATTCTCGACAAGATACTAGCCAATAGGATCCAACAATACATTAAGAAGATTATTCACCATGACCAAGTGGGATTTATCCCCGGGATGCAAGGCTGGTTCAACACTCATAAAACAATCAATGTGATTCATCATATCAGCAAGAGAAAAAACAAAAACCATATGATCCTCTCAGTAGATGCAGAGAAAGCATTTGACAAAATACAGCATCCATTCCTGATCAAAACTCTTCAGAGTCCAGGGATAGAGGGAGCATTCCCCAACATCTTAAAAGCCATCTATGAAAAGCCCACAGCAAATATCATTCTCAATGGGGAAGCACTGGGAGCCTTTACCCTAAGATCAGGAACAAGACAGAGATGTCCACTCTCACCACTGCTATTCACCATAGTACTGGAAGTCCTAGCCTCAGCAATCAGACAACAAAAAGAAATAAAAGGCATTCAAATTGGCAAAGAAGAAGTCAAACTCTCCACTTCACAGATGACATGATATTCTACATAGAAAACCCAAAAGATTCCACCCCAAGATTTCTAGAAATCATACAGCAATTTGGCAGTGCGGCAGGATATGAAATCAATGCCCGGAAGTCAGTGGCATTTCTATTCTCTAAGAATGAGACTGAAGCAAGGGAAATTAAGGAGTCAATCCCATTTACAATTGCACCCAAAAGCATAACATACCTAGGAATAAACCTGACCAAAGAGGTAAAGGATCTATACCCTCAAAACTACAGAACACTTCTGAAAGAAATTGAGGAAGACACAAAGAGATGGAAAAATATTCCATGCTCATGGATTAGAAGAATTAATATTGTGAAAATGTCAATGCTACCCAGGGCAATTTACACGTTTAATGCAATCCCTATCAAAATACCATGAACTTTCTTCAGAGATTTGGAACAAATCATCTTAAGATTTGTGTGGAATTAGAAAAGACTCCGAATAGCCAGGGGAATCTTAAAAAAGAAAACCATAGCTGGGGGCATCACAATGCCAGATTTCAGGTTGTACTACAAAGCTGTGGTCATCAAGACAGTGTGGTACTGGCACAAAAACAGCCACATAGATCAGTGGAACAGAATAGAGAACCCAGAAGTGGACCCTCAACTTTATGGTCAACTAATATTCGACAAAACAGGAAAGACTATCCACTGGAAAAAAGACAGTCTCTTCAATAAATGGTGCTGAGAAAATTGGACAGCCACGTGCAGAAGAATGAAACTGGACCACTCTCTTACACCACACACGAAGATAAACTCAAAATGGATGAAACATCTAAATGTGAGACAAGATTCCATCAAAATCCTAGAGGAGAACATAGGCAACACCCTTTTTGAAGTTGGTCACAGCAACTTCTTGCAAGATACATCCATGAAGGCAAGAGAAACAAAAGCAAAAATGAACTATTGGGACTTCATCAAGATAAGAAGCTTTTGCACAGCAAAAGAAACAGTCAACAAAGCTAAAAGACAATGTACAGAATGGGAGAAGATATTTGCAAATGACGTATCAGATAAAGGGCTAGTATCCAAGATGTATAAAGAACTTATTACACTCAACAGCAAAGAAACAAACAATCCAATCATGAAATGGGCAAAAGACATGAACAGAAATCTCACAGAGGAAGACATAGACATGGCCAACAAGCACATGAGTAAATGCTCCACATCACCTGCCATCAGGGAAATACAAATCAAAACCACAATGAGATACCACCTCACACCAGTGAGAATGGGGAAAATTGACAAGACAGGAAACAACAAATGTTGGGAGAGGATGTGGAGAAAGGGGAACCCTCTTGCACTGTTGGGAATGTGACCTGGTGCATCCCCTCTGGAAAAGGGTGTGGAGGTTCCTCAAAGAGTTAAAAACAGACCTGCCCTACGACCCAGCAATTGCACTGCTGGGGATTTACCCCAAAGATACAGATGCAGTGAAATGCCGGGACCCCTGCACCCCAATGTTTCTAGCAGCAATGTCCACAATAGCCAAACTGTGGAAGGAGCCTTGGTGTCCATCGAAAGATGAATGGATAAAGGAGATGTGGTCTATGTATACAATGGAATATTCCTCAGCCATTAGAAACGACAAATACCCACCACTGCTTCGACGTGGATGGAACTGGAGGGTATTATGCTGAGTGAAATAAGTCAATAGGAGAAGGACAAACATTATACGGTCTCATTCATTTGGGGAATATAAGAAATAGGGAAAGGGAATAAAGGGGAAAGGAGAAAAATGAGTGGGAAATATCAGAAAGGGAGACAGAACATGAGAGACGCCTAACTGTGGGAAATGAAGGGGTGGTGGAAGGGGAGGTGGGCGGGGGATGGGGGTGACTGGGTGACGGGCACTGAGGGGGGCACTTGATGGGATGAGCACTGGGTGTTATTCTATATGTTGGCAAATTGAACACCAATAAAAAATAAATTTAAAAAAAACTGAAAAAAGAAAGTCTGTACAACATGATATTCAGGATTTATTCCTGGGATTCAAGGATGTTTCAACATCACAAGGTAATAAATATGAAACACCACATTAATAGAATAAAACATAAAAATTACATGATTATCTCAATAGATGTGGAAAGTTTGACAAAATGCAACCAACTTTCATGCTAAAAACACTGAACAAATTTGGTATAAAAGGAACATAACATAAAGAAGACATATAACAAGCACTCCGCTAACATTATACTCAATGGTGAAAGTCTGAAAGCTTTTCCTCTAAGATCAGGAACAAGTCAAGATCAGTGAAGAAGTGTTCACTTTTTCACCTTTCCTATTCAACATAGTATGGAGTAATGGTCAGAGAAATCAGTGAAGGAAAAGAAACAAAAGGTATCCAAATTGGAATTAAGGAAGCAAAATTCCTCTTTGTTTGCAGATGATATGATCTTATAAAGACAGAATCCTAAAGACTCAACCAAGAAACTGTTAGAACTAATTAATAGATTCAGTAAAGTTGCAGGAAACAATATCAACATACAGCAATTAGCTGTGCTTCTCTACACTAACAATGAGACATTTGAAAATGAAATAAAGAAAGCAATTCCATTTATAATAGTATCCAGAAACAATAAATGACTTAAAAATAAATTTAACTAAAGAGGTTAAAAGATCTGTATGCTAAAAACTACATGACTTTGATTAAAGAAATCAAATGAAGAAAATACAAACACAAGTCCTGTGTTCATGGTTCAGAAAAATCAACTTTGTTAAAACATCCATATTTCTCAAAGCATCTGTAGATTCAGTGTAACCCCTATCAGATTCTAATGGTATTGTTCACAGAAGTAGAAAAAAATCCTAAAATTTATATGGAACCCACCAAAGATCCTAAATAGCTTTCTTCTTCTGAGAAAGAACAGAGCTGGAAGATCATATTTCCAGGTTTCAACTATACTGTAAAGCTGTAGCAATCAAAGCAGTATGGTAACCTGACTTAAATAAAAACACATAGACCAATGAAACATAAACACATAGACCAATGGAACAGAATCAAGAGCTCAGCAATAAATCCTCATGAATACATTAATTAATGTTTGACAAAGGAGCCAAACAAACACATTAGGAGAATAGTCTCATAGAATTCAATACTAAAAAAAAAAAAAAAAAAAAAAAAGTCAGATTTTTAAAAGTGTGCCAGGGCACTGAAAAGATATTTTTCCAAAGAAGACATATAAATGGTTAACAGATACATGAAAAGGTACTCGACATCACTAATTACCAGGAAAATGAAAATCAAAACCACAATGAAATGTCAGCTTACACCTGTCATAATGACTTGTACACTGTAAGTGGGAATGAAAATTGGTACAGCCACAATGGAAACAGTATGGAGATTCCTCAAAAAAATTAAAAATAGGGATGCCTGGGTGGCTCAGTGGTTGAGCGTCTGCCTTGGCTCAGGGCATGATCCCGGGGTCCCAGGATCCAGTCCCACATTGGGCTTCCTGCATGAAGCCTGCTTCTCCCTCTGCCTGTGTCTCTGCCTCTCTCTGTGTGTCTCTCATGAATAAATAAATAAATAAAAATCTTTAAAAATATTAAAAAGAGAACTGCCATATGATCCCGCAATCACACTTCTCAGTATATATCCAAAGGAAATAAAACTAAGATCTCGAAGAGACATCTGCACTTCCACATTCAGTGCAGCATTAGTCACAATAGGCAAGACATGGAAGGAATCTAAGTGCCCTTCTATGGATAAATGGATAAAGAAAATGTGGTATATTTATAAAATGGAATATTATTCACCCATGAGAAAAATGGAAATCCTGCCATTTGTGGTAATCATAAATGAACTTTGAGGGCACTATGCTACATGACATAAGTCAGAGAAGACAAATACCATATGATTCTACTTACATGTAGAATCTAAAAAATCTGAATTCATAGAAATACAGAGTAGATTGGTGATTGCCAGGGGCTGGCTGGTGTGGGACATGGGAAGATTTGGACAAGGGTATAAACTTGTCAGATGAGTAAGTTCTGGGACTCTGATGTGCAGCATCATGATTACTTTAATACTATATTATATATTTGAAAGTTGCTAAGAGAGTAGGTCTTAAATGTTCTCAACAAAAACAAAGGTAGTTATGTGGTATGACAATAATTTTGCAATATATAAGTGCATCAAATCAACATGCTGTGCACTTACACTGTGTTATATATCAATTATATCTCAGAAAAGCTGAAAAATAAATATATAAGTAAAAGATTGTAGCATAAATGCTTTAACTATCCTTAAACTATTTTAAATGTTATTTAAATCTGAGGATTCTCAGCCTCAGACCATTGTCTTTTCTTCAACCGTATTGGCTGATAGATATGCTGTGTGTTGCAGCTATGATCAGGGCCAGTGGATAAAGACGACCACTCATTTTTGTTGTTGTTGTTGCTCTTAAACCAGGCTGATTGGAATGGAACTTTCTGTGATAACCTAAATGTCCTATCTCTGTTCTGTCCAATACTGAAGCCATTACACATCTAGCCACTGGCCTCTTGACATACACTAATATGACTAAGGAACAGAGTTTCAAATTTTATTTAAGTTTAACATGCCATATGTGTCTGTAGGTTACTGTATTGGACAACAGAGATTATAGGAAGAACAAAAACAAAAAACTCGTGACTCCAGGTCACTTGAGAAATATTTTAAGTGTGGAGAACTCTGCCACTTTTTCCGTCTTTTCCATTAAGCACCACTTTTCCTTCATTTCCATACCCATCAGCAAATTCCTAATTATTTTCAGAGTAAATACAGAAATCTTCACTTCATTGGCCACATTACCAAGACAATGACTCCTTTTAATTTAATACTACTCAAGACACTTGGCTAATATTTATGGATCATCTCAAACTCTGAGCATAAAGAGGGATGAGATATGAAACCAATATCCACAATGGTTAACCATCATCTTAGTTGATAATAGGAAGGATGGTTATTCACTTTTTTCCAGATGAGAGGAGGGAAGAACTTTCTTAGCATCTCCTTGAAAGTAAGTCAGCACCCTGGTGACCCAATGGCTTGGTAAGATATTTAAGTTGATTACACATTAGGGAACTGTGGAGCTAAGGATGGATTTCTTGACTCTGAGCATCCTCAGATCTGTTGCAGATATACCAACTGCATTTTCATGGGAACACAGCCCAGAGATGCAACAGTTTATTTTCCCTGAAAGTGTTTTTTGAAACCAGTGCTTTCCTTGAATCTGATGGAGCAGCAGCGCATTCAGGAACTCTAGCCTAAACTGACATAGCACCACCACCTGGTGGACCTTATTTTCACAGGCATTGGCAGAAAGGAGTGCAGTTTCCTATTGTACATTTCTTAGATATTATATTAAAATAGATATAGGCAGGTGGAATTGGCATTTGGGCTTTAGTGATAGTCTAATTCCTCATCTGTCAACTGGTGTAATGATGGAATTAATATCTTAGTGTGTTATGAGCTTCTGTTTCTGAAGTACCCAGCACATAATAAAGGCCACATACGTTTTTGAAAAGTAATTAGCAGACCAGCTTAAGTGTTTCTTTCTTTTCAGACATTACCTTTGGGAGGTTGGGGGCCTGGGGCTGGGGGCCTGGAGCCAAGGCCCTAGCCAGCAGCTGCCTGGGACTTTCCACCCAGAGCCTGCAATCGTCACCTCCAACCTTTTGAAGACGTGGCCCTGAGCTTCCAGGTGGCTCATTTCCAAGAAGGTCCCTACCTGGACAGAAAAGTGAAGAGCTGCATAAGGAGCCTGGATTCTCTCTCAGTAGGAGAGAGTGTCTGACAGCCTCCATGGGGTCATGACCTCAGAAGACAAAAATGTGCTGGAGATGGCCCATTTGCAAAGGATGAGGCGGTCCTTCATGAAATGTGTTCCTGGCAGTTAAAAGTCCAGACTGACCAGATTGAATTGACCCAAGATAATTCCAGCCATGTTTCAAACCAAAATATGCAAGAAATATGTATTAAAATGTCCTCACTTGTATCTCACAAGTACAGACTGTTAGCCAAATATCAACTTGAATCTTTATAATTTGACAGAAACCTATGCACTGAACATGTTTGTGAAAGAGAAATTCTGCAGGTCCCCTATCTCAATCCCTCAAACTAAGGTGTGAGAAGTGGGAGGGCCTACAGTAAGAGATGGCAGTGTCGTGCTTCTATCATCACTGTCCCTGCATAAACATGCAGGACGTTCTTCTTGAGGGCCAGCCCAGGCGCCAAGTGCAGGGAATGAGATTACTCAGGGTGCCACAAAATACAGATGACCCAGAGGTGAGCCAGTGTGCAACAGACTGATGGAGAGCAGAAAACATCAGGAAGAAATCTTAGGGAAGTCTCAGTTTTCGGTGGCTGAGGAAACTGAGCGAGGTTGTGGATGTGTGTCTGATGGAATGATGAAGATCAGAGCGGTGGTGTGCAGGTCAGGATGCTGGTCCCCAAATTAATACCATTCTCAGCCAAGACAGTGCACATACTGTTCTGTGGGAGTCATTTCCCAAAGGGAAAGAAGCAAGCCTACATTATTAGAAATCTCAGGATGAGTCAATTTTTGGACATTGGTGTTAATCACATCTTGTGTAGCAAAAAGGGGCAACAGTCTATCTTTATCTTTGTGTATAATGTGTGAAGGAAGAAGTGATAGAGAGGATCTCCACTCCCACTGTTGGAAAAAGGGAAATTGCTAGTTTTTCTAGAGAACAACTTGGAAGTGGGTATCAAAAGACTTCTCTTTTGGCCAGCTCTTGGAATTTATCCCAAAAATATAATTACAAATTTGCATGGCAATGTTGTTTATGACAGAGAAAATGAAAATGAAATGAATTTTTGTTAAGACACCATATAATGACAGGATATCCATATGACGGAATGTGATGGACCATGAAGTTTCAGAATGATGTTTAATGATGGGGGGGGAAGTTTTCAATATATTTTAAATTATAAAAGACACTTACAGAACAGTTTTCAGAGAGTGAGACCACTCAAAACCTATAGGAGAGTACATGTGCAGACATACACTCATATACACAGGTGTGCACTTGTGCCTACACACACACACACGTACACGATACACCCCAAATTACTAACAGTGATTCTCTTTGGTCTGAGTGTTATCATAGTTGTATTCCATACTTGCTGATTTTCCATGTCTTACACTTTTAATTCATATTTTAATCCTTGTCATTAAAATAAATGTTATCTTAAATACTGCATGATTCAGCTAGCACATCTGTTGGTATCACAAAAATCATTTTTATCTAGACACTGGTGTGTGTGTATGTGTGTATAAATACAGATACATCGATGCTTGTATGTGTATATGGGGGTACAAATACCTATCAGTGCCCTGTTAAAAACTTCTACCTGTAGATGTATAATTTCCTTTAAATACGTTATCCACAAGTCAAACATGTACAATATACGTATAGATTCCTTCAAGTTATAACTTGAACTGATGCTGCCAATGACTATGCAAAAATGTGACTATGCTGCCTTCCAGTGGCCATTCCGGGAATAAGTTGTATATACTACCAGTTTTCAAACATTCTCAGAACGTACAGCTGTACTGCTCAGGAAGAAGAGAAATGAAAAACAATGACAAAAATGGCTCTAAGAGATAAAATGACCAAGAACTCATGACTACTAAGAGACTGAGTCTGAATTTGAGCTTAAGTAAACCTAATCCTAAGCCCATGCTTTTTACTGCATCATAGTGTCTCAATGCAAAGCAGTGCTTTCCACTGATGAAAATCTAAAAGGAGTGTAAGCACTGATAAAGATAAACCTTTCTATTAAGACAGGTGCTAAAAACACATTTAATAAAGATGCTGATGAGATCTGTATGTGCAGGAAACTTTGAGAAGAATGTTATTTCAGGGAATAGATGATAGATTTCCCATGATGCATGTAAAAAAGTGTTTAAAAATAATTGTAATAATTAAATTTAAAAGTTCTGTACTTGCTTGGTAGGAAAGTGTTTTTTTTTTTAAGATTTTATTTATGTATATCAGAGAGAGAGAAAGAGAGGCAGAGACACAGGCAGAGGGAGAAGCAAGCTCCATGCTGGGAGCATGATGTGGGACTAGATCCCGGGACTCCAGGATCACGGCCTGGGCCAAAGGCAGGTGCCAAACCACTGAGGCACCCAAGGATCCCCAAACAGTGTTTTTTTTCTTTTTAAGTGAAGAGATGTGTTTGCCATTTTAAAATGCATTTAGAGTAGTGTTTAAAGACACATATAAAACGACAAATACCCACCATTTGCTTTGACATGGATGGAACTGGAGGGTATTATGCTGAGTGAAATAAGTCAATCGGAGAAGGACAAACATTATATGGTCTCATTCATTTGGGGAATATAAAAAATAGGGAAAGGAATAAAGGGGAAAGGAGAAAAAATGAGTGGGAAATATCAGAGAGGGAGACAACATGAGAGACTCCTAACTCTCATGAAGTGAGAAATGAAATGAACAAGGAAATGAACAAGGGGTGGTGGAATGGGAGGTGGGCGGGGGGTGGGGGTGACTGGGTGACAGGCACTGAGGGAGGCACTTGATGGGATGAGCACTGGGTGTTATGCTATATGTTGGCAAATTGAACTCCAATTAACAAATATGTAAAAAAAAAATAATAATAAAAATTAAAAAGACGAAGCCAAAAAAAGACACATATAATAAAATTGTTTATAAAAGTTATACAAAAATATGTCTTTCTCAAATAAAAATAGCAATGCAAATACATTTTGTGTAAAAGTGAGAATGTGAAGTGGTATTCAGTGAATGACTCTGTCCAGTGCTTTCACTACATGCAGTGCATCCTATGACCCCCGATGGCCCAACAGTCTGCACTGTAAAATATTTGCCTGGATGTCTCTATTACAGGCCTTTTCCAAGATGGTCTTGGATAGAATGGCAGCCAGGTTTTCTGATATAGGTAGAACTGTGTGGTACTAGTACAGTCTGCCTTCTAGTAAGCTCTTTCTTGCCTATCGTGGTTTTCTACACAAGAAACTAAAAGAGACTTGCTCTTCTGCTAGAGGCCCAAAGACCAGGGGAATATGCCCTAAAGTGGTCCTGTGTGTCTTACAAGAGTTTGCACTATTAAAATATGTGGGGAACAGAGAGATGAGAGGAGGACATTGTCTCCCAGCTCACATGTTCATAAAGGAAAATGGATCATCAGATTTGACATGCTTCCTGAGAGATGTGCTCATTCTATACTGCATGGGCTTGTCCCGGTGTGGAATTGGGACCCACTGCTACATGATGACAACCACAAGTTCTACCCAGGGGTAAAAAACAATTAGCAAGGCTGGTGAGAAGGATGAGTCCTTTGGTCCCTAGATGGACAGATGTGAAGCTCTGGGCTCTGCATCTCCTCTCTCCGGCCCTGCAAGGGAAGGCCCGGGAGATGGCTGTGTTGAGGTTCCCTTTGACGTTTCCTGGCCGCCTGTCTAATCTCCAAAGCACAACCTAGGGACAATCTGTAAAATGTATCACTCTGTTTGTTGAAAGATTGTCCTCAACAAATTGTTCGGTAGTCTAGAAGTGTTCTCTCCTTGAGGGTCCAACCAGAAATGTGTGTTGTTCTCTATGGAATTATCCTGAGTAGCTGATGATTTTTATCTTTACATCATATAAGCAGATGACCCATTGGTGGTAGAAAGTTCTTCAGAACAAAAATTGGCAATGGCTTCCAGACAAACACCTAAAAATTTTTGGCAGACATTTTGAGAGCAAATGATAACAATAGCTTATTTTCCCTTGGTGTCTTTAAAATCACCTATTTAAAGAATTCCATCTTAAGAACTGTGTGTATCTTTGAATGCTACTTTAAATGATCTCTGGAGCATGGTGGGATTTTTACATAAATAAACCCCATCTATGTACCATAATCTTTATGGAGTTACTTTTTAGAAGTTGGTAACGGCACTTTAGTAGACATTTGTCTCAGTGCATCACATGAATGCTCTTCTACACTTTCATATTTCATCTTTTTCATTACCTCCAAAGTCTGAATAAAAATGTAAAAATAGGGGCTCCTGGCTGGCTCTGTCAGTTAAGAGTTCAACTCTTGGTTTCAGCTCAGGTCACTGACCTCAGGGTGGTGAGATCAGGCTCTGTGCTGGGCATGGAGCCTATTTAAGATTCACTCTCCCTCTCCCTCTGCCCCACCTTGCTCCCACATAAGCACTCTCTCAAAAAAAAAAAATGTAAAAATACAGTTTTTGTTGGAAAATGTGAATTTTTTAGATTTCTTCCAATGTTTGGTATTATAAGTAGCATAATAGAAATCTCTGTGCATAAAGCTTAGTCTATATTCCTAATTATTTCCTTAAGGACATTACATGGGAATTACCAGATCTAAGTATATCATTGCTTTTGTAAGGCTGGACAGAAGTGCTAAACAGAAAGACTGTTTAACTGTTTAACAATGACAGGGTGCTGGTGCTGAGACATCAATGGCTGTCCAATTAGTCCTATCACTCCGTCTTTGCTAAATCAACAGGTAAAATGCTATCAAATTATAGCTATAGTTCTACCACATTGAAACTCTTAACACTTTCAAGTGGAAGTATGTGCACTTTCCAAATGTGTATGACCAAAAGAGAAAACTCATTATCAACTTTGCAAATCATTAGCAGACTTCCTCTGCATAAACAAGGAAAAAATAACTGCCAACAAGTTACTCTGGTTCTCACCATCTTCCTTCTGGGCATGACATTTGTATGACAAGAATAAGAAAAAAACTAATATATGTCTAGTAATGCTGCATCCTCCAATTTTCTAGTGTGATGGATTAAGCAAGGAAATTGCTTAGAGCTGAATTCAAATTTCTGCTGCCTTTCTCACTACCTGTATGACACTGGGTTGATTACCAAACCTCTCTGAGCCTCATTATTTTTGTTGGTTAATGAAAATGAAATCACATAGTGGCCAGGCTGTCTGAAAACGCAAGAATCCTCTGTTTGTGAAGTTGCCAGGTACATAGACACTCAGTAAGAGGCCCCTCTGCCACCCCTTCCCCTTCTAAACAAGGGGCCTACCTAATGCTGTTCAAGCAATCATGCACCAAGATTAAAGCATCCCACTGTCTTAGGCCTAAATACACTCTTTCAGTGATAGAAATCAGGTGTGAATCAAGGTCAATAGTCTGTGGGGACTAGGGATACTTTTATTTTATGAATAGAAAGAAGGCACACAGCAAGCTCACATGGTGCCCCCACATTAATGGCATCCAATCATTCATGCCAAACAGCACCTTCCAAGACCTGGAACTTTCCATGCCTGCTCTCTGTTTCCAAGGCTGAACAAAGTACCTTTGGATTCACTGCACAGATTCCCTTTTACAAGAATGATGACCAAGGACGAATTTTCAACACTTGAGATATTTTGTAGCCTTTCAGTATACTTCTCTGCATGGAGAAGGTGCTGTCCCAGGGCACTGATGTTCACAACTCATGTTTCCATCCATGGGTAAAATATGTTCAAGATCAACATAGGGAAAAGGAAAGAGTGAGACATGGTAAAATGCTAAGGTGTGTGGGCTCATTTATCAAAATGCTAAGATAGAGGCTCTTTTATCAGAATCCTTACTAGGCTATTGTAAGAAAAATGGAGATCTATTGTCAAACAGGTTTGGGATACAATGTGTCAAAACATTCCTTAGAACTTATGTTAGCGCATGCAGCCTCAGAAGATGACAGCATCAATGTTATTTCCACTATAATTACTTCTTTCAAATATAAAGTTTATTGCGAAGAATTTTAAGTAAGGTGCAGAGAGAAATCCCAATAATGACTGTACAAATACATGTCATTTAAAAAAAAATTAACTTAGCTTTATGGCTTTTTTTTTTCCTGAACGAAAAAAAATTTTTTTCCAAAAATACTTAGGCCCACCATGGAAACTGAAAAGCTATAAAGGAGTCTTTGTCACCAATGTATTGATTTACTTAATTCCAATGAATAATTCAGAATTTTAAAAAATAACTACGGATAATTTTAATTTAGAAATACTAAAATTTAACCTCAGCATTGAAATGTTGTCAAAGCATATGAGAAATGGGCTTTTAAAATTTAAAAGGGGGCAGAACTGCAATAAAAAAAGGATACTCCTTTGGGCTTTTTAAATAAAATTTTTTATAAGATAAAATGTCCCTAACTTATATTATCTGGGTCACTATTCCAAAGATGCTCCCTATGTTGAACCAAAAAAAGATATATAGTCATCTTTATTTGGTTGGTATAGATAGCAAACACAAGTACCTACAGAGCTCGGGTAAATAATCTACATGGACATCAGAATGGTCAGGGCCAGAAGGTAAAAACTACCCTAAACACGTGCTCGCACACACGGAGCAAGGTGTGAACCCACGAGGCTGTAGGGCCCCCGGGCAGGAAGGAGGCGTTGGGCGCCCTGCGCTGTGCTCCAGAGCAGAACAGATGCACCCCCTGCCAGCAGCCCCGCCTCCAGCGCGCACCCCGTCTGTGCAGGGGGATTCCCACCCCCGGGGCTCTGCCCGCCCCCCCAGCCCCACCTCCAGCGCGCACCCTGTCTGCCCAGGGGGGCCCCACCCCAGCCCACGCGCGCTGTGCCCTGTTGTCGCACAGGTGCTGCTCACCGCATGGTGTAGAGCAGCGTGCCGTCGTCCTCCAGCCTCAGCAGCTTGTTGGGCGTGGTCATGTTGTGGGCAATGGACTTCTTCCCGTTGTGGAAGAATGTGTCTGGGGTCCAGATTTTGCTGGCAAGAAGATTGTTGAGAGGGAGGCGCTGCATGGGCCCTTTAAACCGAAGCCTTTCATCTTTCCAGCTTTGTCGGAAAAACACATCTATGGTATATTCCTGATGCAAAGGAAGGCAACCAAGTGATAAGTCAGTGGAGAAGGCCCTTGGGGAGTTGGTTCAGAGACCACTGAGAGCAATGGGGGGGCGGTGGCGTGCCTGCCTTGAGACCTACCATCTCGGTGTCGGATACTGGGCCAAAGCTGGTGACGTAGATGTCCGTCCGCACCTGAGTGATTCGCTCTGAAACAAAGACACAGGTTCCTGCCTGGGCACCGGGCACGGAGCTCACAGGGAACCACCCATCACAGCGTACTCATGTCCTTAGTCTAGTAACCAGTTTCACTCTTGGCAATCACAGGGATTTAATAATGTGTTTATTGACAGACACCAAATGAAACCAAGCTGCTCCAAACTAGAGCAGGAAATAAAATGCCCACCGTGCAAGGAAAGGATGTTGGCTCTCACTGTATTTCTTGCCCTATGAGGATCAGTCATGAACAGAGGGGGTCTGGCTTGAGACCTCAGGTGGACTTATAGTTTCCTCCTCCCTAAGCCTGGAACAATACTCCCAACCTCACAATGTGTAATCCGCTCTCCCATAATCAGCAGCTTTTAAAAGGGGCAGGCACTTTTGATGAGGGGATAAGATCTGAAGGAAGGTCTAATCAAACTGCGTGGTCTCTGGGGAAAGGATATGAAAAAGTGTCCATTGTGTAGTTTGGGACAGGACCTGCTTAAAAAGTTGCCTCCTGGGTAGCCCAGGTGGCCCAGCAGTTTAGCGCGGCCTTCAGCCCAGGGTGTGATACCGGAGACCCAGGATGGAGTCCACATCAGGCTCCCTGCATGGAGCCTGCTTCTCCCTCTGTCTGTGTCTCTACGTCTCTCTGTGTCTGTCATGAGTAAATAAATAAAATCTTAAAAAAAAAAAAAGTTGTGTCTCACCTTATGTTGTATTTTTAAATTGTTAGAAATTTCCATCATGACAGATTATTATTATATGAATTACAATTATTGAACTCTATAAAGCACTAAAAAGTAGCTAATAATATTGGGGGACAGTATGTGTTTCCTGGGCATCATCCAGGCCCTGGGACCTCCTGTGGTCATGAATGGGGGCCACACTCAGAGTATACTATAGTTCACTATAAATAACACCACACCACTGATAGCATTGCTGAATCACAGCTGGGGTAGGGGGAGATGGGGACTTTTTTTCTCTGGACATCTCATTGTGTGGTAATTATATATGTGCACCAGTGTGTATTTATGTGAGTGCAGGTGTTAGGATGATGCTGGGTGCTTTCAGTAACTGTGTCCCACTGAGATGCCAGCCCCAGTAGGCAGCCCCTCTGGCTCTCTGTGGTGGTCTCAGGATCCTGCCCCACAGGAGTGTACCACATGCTGGGTGAATGAGAGAGTACCACATAGCAACCACTCACTGGTCTCTACATGCTTTGATCCTCGTATATGTATTCAGAGGGACAGGGGCTGCTGGATATAGGAGGCCCAGGAGCATAATTCAGAGGGTGGAGTAAGACAATGTCAAGGAGGCTTTTTGGACTTGTCTTGCTAAAAAGGTAGAGAATGTCAATTCATGCTTTAAGTGCAATAATGGAAAAGCGTTAAAAATGCAATAATGGAAAAGAACTGCTTTTTCCTTTAAGAATGTAGCTGGCTAGAGTGTCTCTAACTTACCTAATGGAGCAAGTTCAAATGCACCACATCTAAATTGGGGTGCAGTGAGGGGCAGGGAGGAGGGGAAAGAATTAGCATCTCACTTGCCCGGGGATACAAGTTGCTGCCTGTGCCAAGTTTCTGGTACAGTAAATGCCTGCATGTGCTGCTTACCTTGTTACAATCACAGCAATATTCAGAGGTCTGAATGTAAGGTTTCCAAGCTAATTGGCTGTAGGGGATTTTTTGAAATTGAATTATGCAGGAGACAACAGATTCATTCTTTAAAAATGTACTTTGTATATATGGCCACATTTCTAACTTAACAAATGCACAACATAGGGGCACCTGGCTGGCTAAGAACACTGGCACATGTCTGGAAACAGCACAGGAGTCTCACCACAATATTAAGCTGTTCTAATTGTGCCCCGAAAGCACATTTTGCTATCCACTTCTTTTTTTTTTTTTTTTTATCAATTTCCATGGGGTTAAGGTAAATACAATTAATTATGGTCCCAGTGAAAAAAATTAAACATACAAAAATATAAAGAACAATTGCATGAATTGTGGAAAGAATTTGCACCAATGTAAGAGTAGGAATTTGGTGCCTGGGTGGCTCAGTGGGTGAAGCATCTGCCATCAGCTCAGGTCATGATCCCACGGTCCCGGGACTGAATCCTGCATCGGGCTCCCTGTTCAGCCCAATGTCTGCTTCTCCCCTTACCCTTCTCCCCTGTTCATGATCTCTCTCTCTCTCTCTCTCTCTCTCTAATAATAAATAAATAAATAAAATCTTGAGAAATAGAGCAGGAAGTTGATTATACATTATTTTTTAGCATAAAGTAAACTTGGCTTTAGTAATACCTAAGAACTGGTTCTTCCCTAAGCAGAATGGATGGATCATCTGAGGAAAAGGGAGTTTGCAGAGAGACCACACCCCCCAGCTTCTTGTACCTGGGAAATGACAATAACAGATGCACAAGACTTTGCAACAACCATCAGTTCAAACTCCTGGCAAGGAAGCTTTTTTACTGACTTGTCCGAATCACAGCAGATGTGAGCTTGAGACTGAGTTTAAGCATAGACCTAGTGGGTTGCAGCTGAGGAGAACCTACTCACCTCCAAGGCCAGGCCGCAGTCTGTTGTCATAGCCATCCAAAAGCCCATCCAAGATCCTGGTAAATATTGTGATGTTGTCATTGGTCTCATCTTTTACTGAACTGGTTGGCATTTGTGCAAAGCTTTTTAACAGAGAAACAAGAATTCAAATTTTCATTAAGTATTTTTTATAAATTCTTCTCAAAATATAGAAACCAGAAATAATGACTTGTCTTGGAGGGAGAACACCTGAAAACAATCTCTGCTACTAAGCTAGGCTATTGTTTTTCATAGATAAGCCCTAATTCTTGAATTTCCAGAGATTGTGCTGGCTCTGGGCTGGTCATCAATCAACCTAATTTCAGGCTTAAATTCCATCCTTCCCTGATTCTGAGGAGCAGTTTATATTAAGATTATAGCCATTTTTTAAAACATTAGCCATCACACATAGACTAGCAGAGCCCAATCCACTCTTAGGGCATTTCAGAAGTTTTGTTTAAACACAGGAAGCCCAAGTCTTCATATTGTTAATGAATCACCTGCAGTGAGCAGTGGGGTCTGGGGAGGATGTTCAAAAACTATGCATTTTGAAAGATAATTTGAAAAGTATCTTTCAATTTCAGTGCAGCCCTAATTGGGAGTATTTGTGCTGTGATCAGTATGCCAGAATTAGAGCATACAGTGATAGAAACAATCAAGTTTGTGAAATGTCTTTGGGCTTCCATACTCATCAGCACTGCTTATTGCTGGTACATTCAGCTCCAGCCAAAGCACATGACCCAGAGGCCATCATGAATTATAAAGATCAGTCTGAAAACACTGATTAGGGTTTACTCAGTATCACCTCAGATCAGGTACTCAGGAAGCAGAGTATTCTGAATGACCCAGCATGGCAGACTCATAGTAAAGCCCCAAGAAGAGCAAGCTAAATCTTCAAAGATAAACCAAGAACAGTCCTGGTCTGTCTAATTCAGTGCAGAGATCCAAGCACCAAAAGTTTATGTAGATGACCTGGAGCAGATGGAAATGAGAAACTGCCCTGAGCATATGTGGACAAACTGAGGAAGTTATTCGGGAGGGAAAGAAAGTCTTAAGTCTAGGGGATGGTAATACACCTGAAGAACATGGAGCCCACCACAGGTTTCTACGGCTGCTTTCAAATGTTGCAAAAAGCAAGATGTTTGGAATTACCAAGAACTTGACCAACACATATGGCTCTGCTTCAAGTAGAATTTATGCAGCTGCAATCTGGCTGTGAAGTTAGCGCCCTCGGCACTTGGGAGAAGAAGAGGAGATCCCTGGAACTTCCCTGAAGTGCCTGCTACGGTGCCCCAGCTCTACTTATGGCAATTTCTTTTCCATAAATTGTCTGAAATGAGAGTGAGACCTACCATCAGCAGTTGGATGCTGAGGGCAGAACCGATGTATGCCTGCCCCACCTACTTCCTGAAACTCGGCCATTTGTATTGATCGCATCTAAACAGATCAATTCTTTACTGCTCTAAAGCTATTTCCTTTTGAATGAGAGTACAAAGTTCTTTTGATCTAATTCTCACATCATCATTAAGCATGTAGCTGAAACTCTAACGAGCTAAAGAGTCCTGTTTGTATGCAGCCCACAGACACCACTTTTTTATTCCTTGACTTAGTGTTTAAAAATATTAAATTCCCTTTTTTCTGACATCCACTGAAGTTTCACACTTTAGAATGATGAAGTACTCAGCCTCACAGACCTAATACCAGGACAAAAGACTTTATGCTGTCCTCTGGATTTATGAGAAAAAGAAACTGTGACATTTTCTACTTGCCCAGTGGAGTAAACTGCTCAAACTTAGTCGGGCCTCACTGTCGACTGCTTATGGTGTTCATAACCTTATCAGTAGCTTTGGTTTTTCAATTCTAGGCTATGCCCAGTTGGGGGGTAGGGGTCTTTGCTGGCTGTTTGACTTAGAATAGAGGGGAGAGCATGTACCCTAGTAGAAAAAGCGTATCACTTTCTTGTATAGTCTAAAAAGACAAACTTCCAGAAACAGAGTAGAATGGCAGTTATCAGCAGCTAGGGATGGGAATTCTGGGGATGTTCTTTGAAGGGTACAAACTTGCAACTAGAAGATAAATAAGTTCTGGAGATCTAACGTGCAGTATAGAGATTATAGTCAATAGTACTGTATTAAAAATTTCAAAATTGCTAAAAATTCAAGCCTTTTTTTTAAGATTTTATTTATTTATTCATGAGAGACACACACAGAGAGAGAGAGAGGCAGAGACGCAGGCAGAGGGAGAAGCAGGCAGAGAGAACAGCAGGCTCCATGCAGGGAGCCTGACATGGGACTTGATCCTGGGTCTCCAGGAAAATGCCCTGGGCTGAAGGCAGGCATTAAACTGCTGAGCCACCTGGGCTGCCCAAAAATTCAACTCTTAAATGTCACCACAAAAAATGTTGTCTCCACAAATGACATGATGGAGGTGTTAGCTAAGACTACAGGGGTAATCATATTGCAATATATAAATGTATCATATCAATACATTATACTATTTCGAAAATGTTTAATTAAAAAATAGTATCACTATGAATAAGAAAAAAATAAAAGGCAAAAACATACCAATGTTTCAAGTATATTTTCCTAAGCTATTTATTATCTGTTATAAAATGTTCTTAAATTACATTTGATCCAAACAGGCTTGGCTGTTGGAAGACAAACCTTGACTACATAACTGACCTCTCAAGATGTTCCAGACACTGTGTACTTGTTGGGGTCATCTTCATGACCACTGCTTCCCTTGGCCCTCTGGTGCTCTACTTCACCACAGTTTAAACAAATGCCATCCTATCTGGCTCTGAATCCTATTTCACAAAATCAAAATAATTGCCAATAGCAATGCAATAGGATGCAATGCTAAAGAATTCCAAATCTCACCTTCTATTTATTGACCAAATTTTTTTTTAAAGGGAGGGGATATATTTATACCCCTTCACACATCATTTCACTTTCTTTGGAGGAATTTCAGTATCTGTCCTGTTCTGCCATAAGTGCGTCTTATAGTTATTTGTGGGCTTATTCACAATAGAGGTCATGGCTGGAGATTTGCTGTGACTTCTCTGTATTTACTGAAGTTAGGACCTAGGAGGTAAGGAAATAAATTCTAAAAGAATCTCTGGGGGATCCCTGGGTGGCGCAGCGGTTTGGCGCCTGCCTTTGGCCCGAAGCGCAATCCTGGAGACCCGGGATCGAATCCCACATCGGGCTTCCTGCATGGAGCCTGCTTCTCCCTCTGCCTATGTCTCTGCCTCTCTCTCTCTCTGTGACTATCATGAATAAATAAAAATTTGAAAAAAAAAAAAAGAATCTCTGAAAATGCTTGTCAGGGCAGGAGTTGCAGTTTCCTCTCAGGAACAACTGGGAGGCCTTCTGGGGCCAAAAAAATGGTTTGCAGCATGTTTATGAAAAGCTACATTTCCAAAGCCATGAATAGGAAGGCCCTTCCCTTCTCACAGAATGCATGTGATATGCCTGCACACAGGAGAATCTCACAGATGTTTGGCAAACTTACTTGTGCCTCTCTCAAGGTGCATAATCTTTAAGGACTGTTTCTAAGGTACAGAGTAACTTTAGCTTGTTTTGTTCCACTTTGGTTAGTTGAAACTACTCGAAAAACAAAACAATACAAAAACTCTAGGCTATGCCATCAGTGAGCAATAATGCAGTTATATCTATGAGGCCTCCAGGTGGAAATAGAAGATGCCCTCATCTCTTTGAAGACTCATTCCATTTAGGTTCAGAAGGCAAGCTCGAGCTTGCCAGCATTCCAATTCAGTTTTTCTTAACTGTATTGACTATAACCAAGAAGCTCTGCTGATCCTTAGGTCAACTGTGAGTACACAATTGCTTCAAGGATAAACTAAAGGCTCAGCTCTCTGGGGGAGTGGATTTTTTGAGCTGGGGCCAGTTCCCCATTATTACAACAGTCTTGGACATATCAGAAACACTTGAAAAATTTGGTGGCTGACCCTTCAGCATTAGGATTAATTAACTTGGTTCTCTTAAAATATGAACCATTACATTTTGTCCATGCAAATAGTTCCAACATTGCCACATTACTGATGTTCCAGAAAGGGAATCATAAGGGAAATGTAGAACCGACCATCCATATTAAAACATCCTTAGATTTCCTTGCTCAAATGTCGGTCCATACAAAAGACACAAGGACTTGATAACTAAACTTAAACTCTTACAATGATTTTTTAAGCTTGAAAACTAAGGAAATTAGGCCACTGAGCCCTATATTCTAACCTGAAAATTGTTGTGCAATGGGCAGGGACATGGATGGACATGGAGAGGTATGGAAGGGCTTCTCAAAAAGCTATGCAATGTTACTTCATCAGATTTGAAGTTCTGGGCCATTCAGGGACTTCTGATGAGGTGGAGAGGGGGAATGAGAAGCTCAAGAAATTTGGTCCACTAATGGATTTAATGAAGTGTTTAAGAAAAATAAATATGAGAATCTTTGGAAACAGGAAACTCTTGCAATTATGTAAATTTCCCACCCTTTCCTGTTGTCTTACATCTGGCTTCTTCAAGGCATTTGATTCTGGACTCCTGCATTAACTTCTTTCTGATTTCTAGGCCCTAGAGATTTAACTTTAATTGATCCAGGAGAAAAAGGCACCAGTATTATTTTAAGATCCCCAGTGATCCTCATGTGCAGCCATGGTGGCTCGAGGCCTATCTAGATTGGAAATGGAAAGGCTGCTCTGTGAGCCAACTGCCAGAGTGACTCTAAATGACCCCAGGGAGCGTCTCTCCTCCACTGTCTTCAAGAGGGTATATGTTTGGGCTCAGTGCATATTCCAACAGCTCGGTTCAACAAATGCATTTTGGATATGAACCCCTTATATATCTGGTATTTTGGTGAGTACTGAGTATGTGAAGAGAACAAAGATAGTATCCCTAACCTGTAGGACACAGCTGTGTCCTAAAAGAATCAGTCATAATCACAGAGTATTTCAATAGACTATGGTAAATGTATCTATGTGATACACAAGACATTCTAAGAAACCAAAGGAAAGATATGGAGCTCTGTCCAGGGCTAATGGAAAAGAATTGACCTGAGCTTTCAAGCATGGGGATCCAGTCTCAAGCCAAAGAAAGGGATGATGAAGGGGTTGTGATCAGTGGCCTCAGGAAAGGAAACAGTGATGTTTGCAGAGAGTAAGAAAGTAAAGTAATGTATGTCAGTGAGAAATAGCACACATCAAACCATAAAGGACTTCACATGCCATGCTGCACTCCTAGGGTCCATGCTGAAGGTAGTGGGAGCTTCAAAGGATTTAAATAGAGGGCACTTTCTTTCCTTAGGGCCTTTGGGCATTTTGTGGATGATGGGCTTGGCAGGAGCAAGGCTAGAGGCCAGTTACTCAGGCCGTGGCAGGGGTGATAGAGGTGGAGGTGGATGGGGCCATCTACAAGGTATTTGAAGGGGGGGATGAAGGAGGGAGTCTGAGTATGGCAGGATAGGGAATCCCAACCAAGCCATCCTTCAAATTAACCAGTTACCACACAGAGTTAACCCTGCAGCAGAATCCATGCATTACTCTGAAAGGGGAGTTGTGTTATTAGTTCAATCTCGGAGTAAGTTTCTTTTTGAGGAACTGTAAAGGATTTTATTCCAACATACCTTTATCTATTTATCTATCAGTATTATAATTTCTAACAATGATAATTATAGTAATAACAATATGCTGCAGATTCCAGCTTTAAAGGTACTTCATTTTACCAGGTGATGCTTGATGGCGTCTTATTTTGGCATTTAAAAAAGAGTACAAGTTCAGCAGTTATGTCATCATTCCTGGGGTTCAGAAAAATCTGTTGAGTATTGTACCACAAATGTTGCTACTGAAGGCAGGGAGTGACACATTTCTTCATGATGTTATCTCTGCTTACGTTGACAGCCATTTTTGATTTACATAAAATGAGATCAATAATGGCAATGAACTTACTTTGGGAACTGAACTAGACTGCTTTTAAGTGGCAGTTGCTCTGTCTTCTTAAGTTGCATTTCTTTCTGCATTCTTTCCCCAGTATTCAATTACTTCTGAGAAATAGATCTTCAGTTTATTTGCTTGTCACTCAGCTCATTAAATAAGTATCTCTAGGTGGCACCATTTTGTGATGTTTCCTGAAATTTCCATTGCACACCACTTTATTCATTTAAAAAACTACGTAAAAGAGGGGGAGAATCTCTGGGTGGCTCAGCGGTTTAGTGCCTGCCTTTGGCCCAGGGCCTGATCCTGGAGTCCCAGGATTGAGTCCCGCGTTGGGCTCCCTGCATGGAGCCTGCTTCTCCCTCTGCCTGTGTCTCTGCCTCTCTCTCTCTCTCTCTCTCTCTCTGTGTTTGTGTGTCTCTCAGGAATATATAAATAAAATCTTAAAAAAAATAAAAAACTATGTAAAAGAAAAGTACAAACATGGTGAACACTAGCTAGGTAATGAAAGACAAAATCTCAAGTTTCCAAATAAGAGTTCTTCCCTTTTATGGGGGAAACATGGACTTGAAATGTGTCTCATGTGGACAAAGTCATGGCCATGAAATAGCATGACAGAACTCTTAGCTTGCTCCCACTGCTGTGGCCTCACTGCCCAGTCCTGCCTGTCAGCTCCCTACACAGTGCTCAGCCTACCCCTGGTGCATCTTTCATGTAGCCTCTACTCTTGTCTCTATCACTGCAGCCCAGCTCAGAATCCTATAGCCTACAAGGTAAAACACAGGCCTCCCTTCTCACAGGCCACACTCCCTTCAACTAACAACAATACCCACTTCCCTAGACTCTCCCCAACCACACTGGATACCCCATATGTGTGACTATGCTGCACACAAAACATCCTGGTGTTTATCACACACATTTTTCCCTCCCTCCCTAATCATTCCCATCAGTAATTACATCTGCAATAACATAAGGTCTTTAAGACATTTCTCATTCACCTTATTTTCCCTTCTAGTTATCATTCCATTCTTTGCCACTTTTCTCAAAACCTACTGAAGAGTTGTCTACACTAGAAATCTCAGCTGCCTCTCTTCTCTTCTCTTGGACCCACTCCAGTCTGGTTTTCATTGCCTGCATCCTAATGAAGCCTCACTTCTGGAGGCTACTGCCAAGTCCAACGATTGAGTCTCAGTCTTCACCTGACCACATCTCCCTTCTTACAACACTTCCTCCACCTGGCCTCAGGATGCTATCCTCTTTGTTCTTCCTATCTTCACTGGCCTCCTCCTCTTGCTTGCCCTCACCCTCTTGCCTTCCTAAACTTAGAGCACAGTTGAAGACCTTTATTTGATTTACACTCAATCTCTAATGGGACTCATCCAATCTAATGGCTTTAAGTATCTCCCATAGATGAAAGACTTGAAATTCATGTTTCCAGGCCCCATCTTTTTCTGACCTCTGGATCTCTACGTCCAACAGCCTGTCTGGACACGTGGATATCTAACCAGGCTTAATAGGTCCATAACTGCACTCAAGATTTTTGCTAAAACTTTTTCTCCCACTGTCTTCTGCAGCTTAATAATAGGCAACTGAACCCATCATGTTTTCAGGTCAAATACCTGGTGGCAGGGATTCTACTTCACTCCTACTTAAACCCAGTCAAAGACCCTCTTTGACCTACAAAATAATAACCAACTGTTCTTCCTGTACTATTTAGCATGGTCTACAAGGACTTTCATGATCTGACCCCTCTCCCCTCCCCACTGACTCTCTGATTATGCCTCCTACCAATCTTCCCCTTCCTTACACTGGTCTTGTGGTCCCTACCATGCCAAGCATGCCAGTGCATTCGCTGCTCCTCTCATCTTTAAACTTTCTCCACACATTATGCTCATGTCCTTACTTCCCTCAGATGTTTGCTAAGGCATCTGACCCCAGCACATTCACTTTCTCTTACTCTGAAGGATTCCTCATAGTAATTGTGATCCAACTGACATGTATTTGTTCATTGCACACGAGAATGCACCTTCCTTAAAGGCAGGCTCTACTCTGCCCACCGCAGGATCTCAGCATGAAGAACAGTACCCAGCACATAGGAAATACACACTGATACAGCAGCAGGGCAATGTCCTCTTGTGATGCTCACCCCCTAATCCCAGTCTGTAACTGTCCATGTGCTACTTTACATGGCCAGGGAGACAATACAGACATGATTAACATTATCGATTTTGCCGTGCTCTGGCCCGGGCCCAGCACCATGCTTGCCTTGTAGGTCTAGTAAATCTTGGGTGCCTCCTGATCAGAACTATCCAAAAAGATAGCTAGCCTGCACTTAGCACCCTCTCCTACCTGGTCTTGTTTCAACATTTAGCATACATTCAGCAATGTATCCTTCACATCAGCCCTGTAACATGGGATCCATTATTAACTCCTCTTTGAGATTAGGAAACTGAGTTGTAGGGGGGTTTAAAAATTCTTCTGCAGTCACACAAGTGTGCAGCAACAGAGATCAGAGCAGCCTGACTACTCTCCATCATAACGGTACCCATCGTTATCCCTATACATTTGATAGGGGTCCTAACACAGGAACCAATTTGATTGTATAGTGATGGACACATTTTTTTGTTTGTTAAAATTGAAAATGATCTGATCCTAGATTTAATTTATTGTTAGGTTTGCTTTTTTGATTTTGAAATGAATTATTAAACAAATACAAATAAAATAGAGTTTTCAATGAACTGCTAAAGCCTGTTTCCTAGCATATCTTTCTTTTTCTCATATGATTGCTTCTCTATAATATTTTATTTCATAAGACATATTTTGTGTTTGATTTTATTCGAGCAGTGGTAGACACACTATCTTTAGAATGGTGTTATTTGAGTTCTGGATTAGGACATTCTTTTGTTTTCAGCATATAGCTTTCCACCCCCATTCTTTCCCTTTTGACTGCACCTTACATATCAGGACATTCTGGAGAAGGTCCTACAATGGAAAGCACTGGCCCAGGGCCTAATGCTGGTTCTGCCACTTTCCCATGAAACTTAGACACATTTCCCTATGCCCTTCAGCCTGAACCTTTTGCATCCATAAAAGGAGCCTTTTGTAGTAGAAAATTAAATAGTACAGGTTTTGAAACTGCCTTCTAGAAATGAAGGAGATATACCCATATAAACACTGATAATTACTGTTACTACTAACAGAGTTCTATGATAAGATTTCTTCTTACTTTCGGTTCTAATATTTTCCTCTAAAATTTCACACCAATTGAAATATGCATGTTATGCAATTGTACTTTTGTAAAAATCCAAAAGCCCACATTCTCCTTCTCCCCTTGAAACAAGTCATTGACTCATCTTGGAGCTGATCGCCTGACCAGGTGAGCTGGGTCAGCACTGGCCGACTGTCCTTCTAAGCAGTGCTTAGCTCACTGCCTGTTGGCACGACAAACATGCTAAAAGTTTCCTCTCTAAAGCATATAATATGGAAGTATTTTCTTTTGGTACCTTAAAAAAAAGGTTGGGCTTTACTGTGTAGCAAGGTCCTAGCCACCTAAAACTTTTGCTATCTGCGAGAATTACCTATTTGATCTCTGGCCAATCCTGAAGCCTCCACTTAGATGTTCTCCACAATTTTATAATTGTTACAATTATAAAATTTGAATAAAATATATAATTTGTCCTGGGCCTCATGAAGCTGCAGCTATAATGCAGGAAGAACTTGCCATCTGGGGATTCACAAGAGAGAACTTGCCATTTAAAAAGACATTGTGAGTACTTGAATGATTCAGAGAGAACATACTTTCTGCTCTAGTTCAAAGAAAAGAACTGTCCTTGAGAATGTGTATGAAAAAGCTCTCTTCACAAAACCAAAGGTCCAGGTTAATCATACTCATATAGACAGATAAAGAATAACCTTAGGTAAAGTTATTCTTTATCTGTCTCTGTTCATAAGTTACTTCTACAAGAACCTGGTTTTAATTGCTAATTATAAAACATTGTTTTCTAAAGTATATTTGAATTATAGCTCCCATGTAATAAAATTCTAATGCAGTTTTTCTTTCCAATAGATAAACCCCTAAAATATATTTAACACTAATAAATGAATGGAAACGGATTTTATCTTATTCTTAAGTTGATAGTCCTCAAATTTACCTTAAAAGTTATTATTGGTCAATCAAGTCCGATAAAGTGTGATTTTTCAAATGACAATAAATTAATTCCAGTTTAAATTTAATATTATGTATTTTGACATTACATTGATTCAAATACTGTTGCACTAACTTTTCTACACCATGTACTTCTTATTACTGATATTGTTAAAATAATTATGCCTCAAATAACACCACGTCATGAATGTGACATAGCATAAGGCTGACAGTCAAATAAGGCCTCTGTTCCATTATATGTTTGACTCATGCTCTGTTATATAACTTAAAACTAATAAAAGAATTACAAAAACTATTGAAAATGAGTTGCTGGTGGCTGATCAAATTGAGAGAAGCTAAAGAAACAATACTCATATATTTTCAAAGTGACTTCACACTAAGTATATAATCACTACACATATCGTATTTATCACATTTATAAATTTTCTGATTGCCAAAACCACACACTTATCACAAAGACTGAGTATTATGCACAAAAGCTCACATTTGCCTCTTTCCTTTTGCTCCCTGACTGGTCTTCTGTTACCCTCTTTACCAGTTGTCTGGTTTCTTTTATATATTTGCAGGAGTCAGTATTTCTCTTATCCTGAAATATTCAAATTTAGGGCCTTGCATGCTTCCCCTTTCATCTTTCTCTGGAACAAAAATCACACAAACTCTTTTTTTAGGGGGAAAAACAGAGCTTACCATCACTCTTCCCCCCACCCCACAGCCCATTCTCAGAACAGAAAACTCGCTCTACCCCAACCCAGAGAATGCCTTCCAGAATTATATTCCCTTCCTCCATAGATTGGTTTGACTCAGACCTGCCCAACAAGCTCTGTATAGCCAAAGCTACCGGGGCTAAATCACTGGGGAGTGCTAAGTAAAAATCCTAGCAGTGGGACGCCTGGATGGCTCAGCGGTTGAGCATCTGCCTTCGGGCCCAGGGCATGATCCTGGAGTCTGGGATCGGGTCCCACATTGGGCTCCTTGCATGGAGCCTGCTTCTCTCTCTGCCTATGTCTCTGTCTCTCTCTGTCTTTCATGAATAAATAAATAAAATCTTAAAAAAAGAAAAAAGAAAGAAATCCTAGCAGTTATTGGCTGGGTTAGCTCTCCCTCCCTCTCACCTTCCGTGATTGTAAGATTGGGCTAATGATGCTTACTTAGCTCACAAGGTTCCTCATAGGATTTACCTAAAACAGGTGTAACATAGCAATGAGTGCTCCATATTGTGATAGTTATTATTTTGTCAAGATTTTAAGTCAAATGAGTGTTATGAAACTTTCTTTGCAATTTAACGAAGTCATTCTTAAGTACGTTTCAAGTAATAAGCAAGTGAGAGGAGCATTGTATAAGAAGGAAAATCAATAGAAACTTGTGTTCCCCATTGTTAAAATGGCTTTGCGGCTGGCCAGGCTTTTTGAAACCCACCTTTCCACTTCCACTAGAGACCCTATTTCACTGAATGCAACTGGACACACAGGGTTTGGAACCTGATGTAAAATTCCACTTACAGGAATATCTTCTAATACAAATGACCTCAAATACTTAAAAACAGTTTTAAGCCAAATATGTTCACATAGGAAAATTTATAACAGCATAATCACTAAGGATGTAAATATCCCAAATTAGAGAGGTAGCAGATGATGAAGCAAGCATTCATGCACTGTAATAATATTCATCCATTTTAAAATTATATATTCTAAAGAGCCTGTAATAACAAAAAGGCATGAAAAAAAGCACAGTACAAAACTGAAGGTGCAATATGATCCCAACTGTATAAAAATATACATAGAGGTAAGTGGAAGAAGACACCAGAATATAAAAGACGATGGTTTCTGTGTGGTGAAATTAAGGACATTTCCTTTTTTTTATGTGATATTCTGTGTTTCACATATTTTTTGAAGTTAGTAGGCATTGTTTTAGGATGGACTATTGAGCATATATCTAAAATTCAAAACTTCTCCAATGGCTAATTCTCTAGGGAGTTTGAAGGGTATTATACCACTTGCTCTGTGTAGCTTCTAGAAACTAACAATGATCTTTTTTGAAGTTGACCTCAGAAAGCCACCAAATTAAATAAGATATAAATACAGTTGCACCTAATGGCTAACCTCCACATGCACATTACTTCGTATTTCAGACTTGCAGCCACCAGGGAATTTGTAGAAACTTCATGCCTACGGAATGTAAATTCACGATAATATATATGACCAAAATCTAAAAAAGAAAATATTTCCAATCCTCTGAACTATTGCTAAATATATGAAGTATGTCAGTAAACATACTAACTATCTAATGCATTAACTTGGAAATGTGAATACTGGGTATGACTTCAATGTCTCCAGTCAGGGGAACATCAGGACCATCATTGTTTATAGGATTTAACAGCTATGAGAGACTTTGGAAGGAAAAATTTTCATTGAACAGATAAGGAAACTGAAGGCAGGATATGGGAGGTATCAACTCAAGATGAGCAGCAAGGCAAGAATAACGATAAATGCTCTGTTGCCAAGGGAATACTATGGCTGAAAAGGCTGTAGCACAGGCACGTCCGGTGCATGTCAGCATGCATGTGCTGCCCTCCTCACAATGCAGAGGGATGGGCATGCCCCTGGCTGACCTCGATTACAGTCCCAGTGTGAGTATTTACCAGCCTTGGCACTTGAGGATGGTCACAGTCTCTCTCCTCTGTAGAGACCAGTAAAGGTCAGAAGAGCAGAAAATGTCCACAGGACAGAATGTCATGCACCTGCGAGGGTCCTCCCTACTGGCCAGAGAGAAGGGGTTTCTCTCTGGGTGGTAAGACAGCCACCATGTGCTCAAGATCCCTCCATAATTTATAGGAGTGCAGAGTACATCATGGAACTTTTGGAACTGATTTTTACAGAACAAGTGCTTGGCAACTTTTATCATAAAATTTAATTTCATAGTTATACTCCGTCGACTTCAAGTTATACTCCTTTTGATTAACCAGAACAATTTTGGGGCGGAGGAGAGGAGGAACATCAGCCCCTAAAAGAACATTCACCTGGAATCAATACACTTATCCTAAAGGTCAAGATGAAAGAGCTTAAAGGAATCAATAATGCCTGATGCCCCAGTGTGTCTTGTAGATCGTCAGACATGTGTATTTCCTAATATCTGTGCCTGCATTCGGGTGGTCAGTGTTCAAGGCTTTTGGCTCAGGACAAGACCACTACAGGCCATTGTCAATGCCATGCAGTGTGGGTATAGCTTTAAGGGTATTCCTTTGCGTAATGGAACCACATAGGGCAACCAAAACATTGAACACTATTTTGTCTAACAAGTAGTAAGTGTCCTTGATGTATGTGAACTTAGGAATCTTGTTTTAACCTGAGTAGGAGAAAAATGATTCTGAAACCACCTCTGCTTCCATTTCTGAAAACATAATCTGCCTCTTTCCTCTGACTCACTTGAGAGATCCCATAGGTGGGACAGCCCTGCTCAAAACAAGAGCATGGGGCAGGGCAAGGACTCTATTTATTTTTAACAAATTGAAGGGCAGGGGACTGCAAAGACAGCAAGGGAGGGTTTGCTGATGTACTAGTCAGCAAAGTTTCTTAAAAGCACTTGTGCACCAAACCTATAAGATAAAAGCATAGATGGTAACTCACCCAAAGTGACTGGCTAAGTTCATGGAAATACAAAAGAGAAGGAGGTTTTTTATCATGATAAAACTAGAAAACATTCCATTGTCCATTCCCAATGAGAATAATAGCTGAAGCAGATGAATTTGTAAGAATAACTGTTCCTTTCTCCAACTTGATCTTGAAGCTGAAAGGTACACAAAGAGGGAAAGCACATAATATAAATGTTCTTGTGTCATAGTTCTTGAAATCAAATCATACTGCAAGCACACACAATTTACAAAGAAATGATCTGGCCATCCTTCTCAGCACAGCTCCACACTGGGTTGTTATCTACGTCCACAGGGCAGTAAGTTGTGGCATGAAAAGGAGTTACAATAGGGCTTAATTTCCACTTTTACTCAGAGTGCAGACTCATTCTAATTCTTTTTTTTTCCGCGTCTCAAATACTTTGTTTTACTTTTCAGCATATTATCAAATGACCCAATAGTCTTCTTATTAGAATAAATGTTTGAAGTTATCCGATTAACTGTATTTTGCATCTGTCAAATCCACAAGTGGAATCATTTTACCTTTCTGAAATATTTGCCACGGGTTCAAAGCCAGCAAGCTACTCCTTGTTCTGCAAGGTGCTGAGAGAAAGTATGTGGAAAGAGGGGAAAAAAGGCACATTTAAGAAACATTAAATCTACAGGATCACGATAGTATAAGAACTGCTTATAAGAAAAGGTTGCCGCTTTCTCAGCATTCTGCCCCCATCAATAAATAACTTAATAATCACTGCATTTGGGGAAGTCTCTGAGCTCTGTGCTGGGACCTAATTAACGCATCTGAAGTCCAGGCAGGCACAGTCCCTGGGCTCTGCAACTAACCCTAGCGAAGGCACATATTTCTCCATATGCGCATAACGCAAATAGGTGCACGCGATAGACGAACCACCGCGTGTTCACGGGTACATTTTCCCAAGGAGACCCCAGGCGAACTCCGGAATTGGGCACACACAACAGGTACTTCCACCCCAGGAACTAAGCCCTCCTGCCAAGAAGGGCAGGGTGCCGTGCGGTGGTCGCCTGCTCGCGCCCCGGGGCTGGTCGCCTGACCCGGGCCCTCCGGGCGCCGGGCACCCAGCGCCGCATGCGGGAAGCCCGGGCGGGGCCGCCGCCGCCCGCCGCCCCCCGCCCCGCCCGAGCCGGGACCCCCACCGCCCCACCAGGGGCTCCACCCCTTCCGCCCCCAGCCCCGCTCCGGCTCGCGCGCGCAGGTGGGCGCGGGGGCGGCACTGCGGAGGCGCAGCCTGGCCCGCCCGCCGCCCGCACCCGCCCGGTCCGCAGCCGCGTGCCCGCGCCTCCCGCTCGCGGACCCTTCCCCTCTCGCTTCTGGCCTCAGACACGTTCCCCGCTCCAGCCCCGGGTCCGAGCCTCCTCCGCGGGGAGCGCGCTGCCGCGGCGGCCGGGAGACACCGGCCTGGAGCGCCCCGCACCCCCGCCCGCCAGCCCGCCACGGGGTCCGCGCCCACCCCGCCCGCAGCGCCTCCGAGCCCCAGGCTGGGGGGCCTGCGGGTGGGCGAGTTCGCGCCCCCCCCCCCGCTCCGGGGCCGGCGGCTGGGTGCCCGCACCCGCAGCCCCCCCGGGGAGCCCCCGCGTCCCCGCCCGCCCGCCGGGCTGTGCCGCCCAGGCCGCCCCTGCCCTCCCGCGCCGGCTGTGCCCCGCAGGCGCCGGCCGTGCCCCGGGGAAAGTTTGCGCTCGCGGCCGCCCCGGAGCCCCGCCGGCTCCCCGCCTCCCCTCCCGGGCCGCGCGGCTCGCCGCTCCCGAGCCCCGAGGGGAGGTGCTCGCCGGGCCGAGGCCGCCCTCCTTCTCTGCCTTCCACGCATCTCCCTACCCGGCAGCCGGGGCGGCGAGCCGTCGCGGGGAGCCTCCTCCTCCCCTCCTGCCCCCGCTCCCGCGCAGCTGGCAGGCGCGCAAGGCCGGTGCGCGTCACCGCCCGGTTCTCCGCGGCCGAGCCGCCCCGCGCGCCCCGCGCGCCCCGGCCCACCGCGCCCCACGCCCCGCGCGCCCCAGGCCCTCGCGCCGCCCCTGCGGACCCGCGCCCCGGGCTCTAGCGCGCTCGCCCTCACCTCTCCCGAGCGCCACATGTCGTCTCCGGGCTGGAGGGACTGTCCTCTGCAGAGGCGCTCCGGCAGAGGCCGCCAGACTCTCATCGAATGCGCCCTCGGGCCGGCTCGGCGGAGGGGGCGGGCTCAGGGCTCCCGGCCCGCGGCCCGGCCTGCGGTGGGATGGGCGGTCCTCAAGTTTCCCGACGGCCTTGGGGAGCAGGTTCCGGGCCTCCCGGAACCACCGCGGGTTCCCTCCCACGCGGCAGAGGGGGACCGATGGTGCCCGCACAGCGGCAGCCGGAGGCCGGGTCTCCGAGGTTTTTCCTTGGCTCCAAGCCTAAGCGCCTCCCTAGCCTGCTGTCCCTCCTCAGCCCTCAACACACACCTCTGTGTCCTCATCTCCTGTGCTCTTTAGGAAGAAACTCCCTAATGAGGCTTCTTTTTTTATCTGCAATTCATAGCTACGGGGGGGTGGGGGTGGGGGGTGTGGGTGCAAATCCCAGAGCAAAACTGGGATTAGAATTAAACCCTTACCTAATCGCAAAACATATATATATATATATATATATATATATATATATATATATATATTTTTTTTTTTTTTTTTTTTTTTTTCTTCCTGAAGTTATTTATTGACAAGAAGCCATGTGTCAATAACCAGGGATCATGGGACAGTGGGTCTGAAGACCTGGAACAGCGCTGGGAGCTGCGGAAGCTCCCCCCTGGGGCGCTCTGGGGACCAGGACATCGTGCACTGCCACTGGTACCCATGCACATGGGCTTCAGTCCTAGGGTTCTGGGTTATGTCTGTCTCAGCGGTACATAGCCGGAGAGATGGCACTAATGACAACTGAAAGAAAATAGGGTCCCTTTCAGGCAGCACAAATAAGACAGATGTAAAAGAAGGTACATTCCTTAATTTGAAGATTGCAGCATCTTCTTTCCTCAGGAGTGGGATGCCTCTTGACTATGAAAACATCCGGGAGAAAATGTTCAAGATTTAAAGTTAAACCACCCAGAAAATGATGAGACTTATACTATTGTTCCACATCTTTTGTGACACTGCATTGTGAATAGTCACTTTCAACAGGATAATTGTGAGAAAAGGCAAATTTCTAACTCTGCTCACACTCTTTCAGGGTGTGAAGTTACTTTATTCTTAAGTTCAACTCATGTCATGTATTCCAAACCCAAGCTACCTGCTGGTACTTTTGCACATTTCAAAAATTTTGAGGTTCTCCAAAAATGACTGATTGTCAATATATTCCTGAACAGGACATTAAAAATGTATGAATTTTGCAAATATACAGGAAGTGTTACTCTGAATATACATTTAGCCACAGTATTCAATAATTCTGATTCTAGTGGTTCTGCATGAAATATAAATTAAATGCTCATTTTCTGATTCTAAACTGGTTAACTTGAACACATACATTTCATCATTTTCTAATTTTTCAAAAGACCCGTCCCTGAGATAAGTCTGCTGACAGTCAAAATCATTACATTAAAAACAATCAAAATCAACTAAATATAATCTTCATCTTTTAGGTGTTAGAATTCTAGGCTTAAATATACCAGTTGCAGCTACTTTTCTCTCAGGATTAAACAACATAAGGCAAATGAAATAGTTCAAATAACTAGTGAATTTAAAGTTTTCCATATTATGAAACAAGATCATTCAGAAATATTTGCAACAAAATAAAATGCAGATAAGTCAGAGATTACTTTTGGATTAGTGAGAATTATGGACATTAATTCTTCTCAATAATACCTTATCAAAGTATCATTGACAAATAATGAAATATCCACTATAAGTGAATTTCTGTTCTTTTGATGAATTAATTTTAAAATATCCATGTTTTGGGTAAGTCTTCTATCAGTTTAATTACAATGCATATTATTGAATGTATGGAAATTATCTTAAATAAAATCTAATCTTTAAAATAGTACTGAAGCATGTGGCTTAGATACTTACCTCCTCCATGTGATAAAAATGATAACCCAGTCTCTCTTCTTAATTTTTATGAACATATAAGAGAGTCTTAGGTCAAATGGACCTGAGGGGATAGTGAAATAATGACATAACAAAATTCCATAGAAACTCATATTTAGAAGAATATTTATCATTTTAGTAATTTTTGTTTTGATATAGAATTCAATGTTTCCCTGAGAAATAATGGTCTATCAGCTGAATTCCCATTTGTTCCATTAGCATTTTTCCTTTTATTGAATGACATAAAGCAAAATAGTTACAGATCTGGAAAGCAGTAGAGGGCACCCCAGTTCCATATAACCTTAGGGTTAACCAGTCTCCATAAGAATTTAGTTTCCAGTGCAAGAGTCTAAAATAGCTGAACTTGGGGAAGCTAGGCAATGGGTGGAGCACTTGCCCCCAATAACACCCACTGTATGCCACCCAAAGCAGAGACAGAGAATGGAGGCTCTGTTTATGCAGGTAGGTGTAGTAGAGATGGCTAAAACATGAAAACCAGTGTCACCATGAGGAAGCAGAGCTTGATAAGTTGAGTGGAGGATGTCCTAAATCAAGAGCCCACTTGTATAGAATAAGGTAATTTTGTGGGACTGTGTGTAATTTTTTATTTATGAAGAATTAGGGCAAAGAAAGCAAGAGGTAAGATGGGGGCAGATATACAGGGGCCAGGTACAAGAAGACAGGAAAGTGGAGAAGGAGTTAATTTCCTCCTGCAAACAAGAAGGAGCTACTGAATAGTTTTGTTTGTCAGGAGAGGGACATGATTCTAGAAGAGACTCACCCTGACAACTGTAGAGAAAGAGTGTTGGGAGGAGGCAAATCCAGGCTAAAAGCAGGTTATAACATCACAGTGTCAGCCCATGGAGGGAATTTAATAAATGCTTGAGTTATTTCATTAATGAACAATAAACTGATTGATTCTCAGGTATTCAAGGCAGATTTTTAAGTGCTTTGCTCAAATATAAACAAGAGTCTTGAATGTTAAGAAAACAGAAAGGTCAAGTCTGACTAGAAACAAAATTCATAGAGAAATATGACAATTAATTTGATCTCTGAAAAAGTATTTGGGCAGGCAATATCATAAAAAGCAATAGAGGGGCACCTGGGTGACTAGGTCAGTTAAGCATCCACCTTCAGCTCAGGTCATGATCCGGGAGTCCTGGGATCTAGCGCTCCTTCGGGGATCCCTGCTCAGTGGGCAGTCTGCTTCTCCTTCTCTCCACCTCCACTCCTGCTGTCTTTAGCTATCTCTCTCTCTCTAATAAATAAATAATAAAATAAAATAAAATAAAATAAAATAAAATAAAATAAACCAAAATAAAATAAAATAAATAAAAACGAAAGAATAGGAACAAGTGTAGAAGGTACAGGGTGCACTATGCAATAAATGCTCCATTCAGAGAAAACACACTCTATATTTATAATTTATTATTTATTTCTTTTATTTTCACTTTATTTTATGTATTCATTCATTCATTCTTAAATATGGAACACTTCACAAATTTGTGTGTCATGGTTGCATGGGGCCATGCAAATCTCTGTATCATTCCAATTTTAATATATGTGCTGCTGAATCAAGCAGTCACTTGACTTAAATTAGAATTCTCATAGTAATTATCTAAAGGCTACATATAGACTATAACCATGTTTTAATTAGCCAGCTCTGTTTTAAGATGAATTTATTTTTAAAATAAATTTGAGGTAAATTAGAGACAACAATTAAAAGCCAGGTTTCTCATAAATAAATAAATAAACAAAAGAATGAGTAAGTAAATACTTCAGGTTTCTTAAAAGAGAAAAAATTGAAAGCAGACTTAGCAATAATAGGCATACATTCCCATCCTCTCACCATACCCCACTCCATTTATATTAGGCATGGGCTCCTTAGAGCAATGTAGTCTATTTTTTCTTTCTTACACTTAGCCTGTCCCCCTCACTTACATTACCTGACAAATTGAAGCAATTGAGGTTTTTAAAAAGATTTACAATTTTTTATTCTGATTTCATTTTTCTGTGTATTAGGCTTGTTAGTTATATCTATTTTATTTTGATTTTACTACTTGTTCTAGAGTTTAAAATAGATACTTTTAAAGTATTACATAGTCTACCTTTAAGTAGCATTATATCATTTCATGTATGGTATATGAATCTTAGCATATATTTCTAATTTTTTTTGTTCTATTTGCTGTGGTCATGTATGTTATTTCTACATGGGTTAATTGTTACTCAATTTCTCTTACATTAACAATCAATTATCTTTTTTAATTGTGGTAAAATATGCATAATGTAAAATTTACATTTAACTGTGTTTAACTGTACAATTGTGTGGCATTAAGTTCACTCACTTTGTTGTGCAACAATTATCACTCGCCATCTCCAGAACTTTTTCATCCTCCCCAGCTGAAACTCTAACTATTAAATAATTCTCCCCCCATTCCCTGACTCTCAGCTCTTGGTAACTATTGCTCTACTTTCTGTCACTACAGGATTTGACTGTTCCAGGTACTGCATATCAGTGGAATCATATAATTATTCTCCCTTTGTGTCTGCCTTGTTTTACTTATCATAATGTTTCCAAGTTCATACATGTTGTAGCATGTAACTAATATTTCATTCCTTTTTAAAGCAGAATAACATTCCATTGTATGTGTACTTAAAAATTTGTTTATCCATTCATGTGTCCATGGACATCTAGGTTGTTTCTACCTTTTACCTACTGTGAATAATGTTGCTATGAACATGGGTGTACAAATACCTGTTCAAGGCCCTGCTTTCAGTTCTTTTCTGTATATATCCAGTAGAGTCATAGGCTTAATTTTGGGGGAACTGACATACTGCTTCCCACAGTGGCTGCAGCATTCTGCATTCCTAAGAGCAAGAGTTCTGATTTCTCCATATCCTCAACAACACCTAATATGTATCTTTGTTTTATTTTTATAATAGCTACTGTTGTGTTGATTTACATTTATCTAATGACTAGTGAGATTGAGAATCACATCATGTACATATTGGCCACTTGTATATGTTCCTTCAAGTAACATCTCTACAGATTTGCCCATTTCTTTTATAAAAATTTATTTTTTATTGGTGTTCAATTTACCAACATACAGAATAACACCCAGTGCTCATCCCGTCAAACGCCCCCCTCAGTGCCTGTCACCCATTCACCCCCACCCCCTGCCCTCCTCCCCTTCCATCACCCCTAGTTCGTTTCCCAGAATTAGGAGTCTTTATGTTCTGTCTCCCTTTCTGATATTTCCCACACATTTCTTCTCCCTTCCTTTATATTCCCTTTCACTATTATTTACATTCCCCCAAAAATGAGAACATATAATGTTTGTCCTTCTCCGATTGACTTACTTCACTCAGCATAATACCCTCCAGTTCCATCCACGTTGAAGCAAATGGTGGGTATTTGTCATTTCTAATGGCTGAGGAATATTCCATTGTATACATAAACCACATCTTTATCCATTCATCTTTCGATGGACACCGAGGCTCCTTCCACAGTTTGGCTATTGTGGACATTGCTGCTAGAAACATCGGGGTGCAGGTGTCCCGGCGTTTCATTGCATCTGAATCTTTGGGGTAAATCCCCAAGTGTGCAATTGCTGGGTCTAGGGCAGGTCTATTTTTAACTCGTTGAGGAACCTCCACACAGTTTTCCAGAGTGGCTGCACCAGTTCACATTCCCACCAACAGTGTAAGAGGGTTCCCTTTTCTCCACATCCTCTCCAACATTTGTGGTTTCCTGCCTTGTTAATTTTCCCCATTCTCACTGGTGTGAGGTGGTATCTCATTGTCGTTTTGATCCGTATTTCCCTGATGGCCAGTGATGCAGAGCATTTTCTCATGTGCGTGTTGGCCACGTCTACGTCTTCCTCTGTGAGATTTCTGTTCATGTCTTTTGCCATTTCATGATTGGGTTGTTTGTTTGTCTGGTGTTGAGTTTAATAAGTTCTTTATAGATCTTGGAAACTAGGCCTTTATCTGATCCGTCATTTGCAAATATCTTCTCCCATTCTGTAGGTTGTCTTTTAGTTTTGTTGACTGTATCCTTTGCTGTGCAAAAGCTTCTTAATCTTGAGGAAGTCCCAATAGTTCATTTTTGCTTTTGTTTCTTTTGCCTTCGTGCATGTATCTTGCAAGAAGTTACTGTGGCCGAGTTCAAAAAGGGTGTTGCCTGTGTTCTCCTCTAGGATTTTGATGGAATCTTGTCCAACATTTAGATCTTTCATCCATTTTGAGTTTATCTTTGTGTGCGGTGAAAGAGAGTGGTACAGTTTCATTCTTCTGCATGTGGATGTCCAATTTTCCCAGCACCATTTATTGAAGAGACGGTCGTTCTTCCAGTGGATAGTCTTTCCTCCATTATCGAATATTAGTTGACCATAAAGTTCAGGGTCCACTTCTGGATTCTCTATTCTGTTCCATTGATCTCTGTGTCTGTTTTTGTGCCAGTACCACACTGTCTTGATGACCACAGCTTTGTAGTACAACCTGAAATCTGGCATTGTGATGCCCCCAGCTATGGTTTTCTTTTTTAAAATTCCCCTGGCTATTCGGGGTCTTTTCTGATTCCACCCAAACCTTAAAATAATTTGTTCTAACTCTCTGAAGAAAGTCCATGGTAATTTGATAGGGATTGCATTTAAAGTGTAAATTGCCCTGGGTAACATTGATATTTTCACAATATTAATTCTGCCAATCCATGAGCATGGAATATTTTTCCATTACTTTGTGTCTTCCTCAATTTCTTTCAGAAGTGTTCTATAGTTTTTAGGGTATAGATCCTTTACCTCTTTGGTTAGGTTTGTTCCTAGGTATCCTATGCTTTTGGGTGCAATTGTAAATGGGATTGACTCCTTAATTTCTCTTTCTTCAGTCTCATTGTTAGTGTATAGAAATGCCACTGATTTCTGGGCATTGATTTTGTATCCTGCCACGCTACCAAATTGCTGTATGAGTTCTAGCAATCTTGGGGTGGAGTCGTTTGGGTTTTCTACGTAGAGTATCATGTCATCGGCGAACAGGGAGAGTTTGACTTCTTCTTTGCCAATTTGAACGCCTTTAATGTCTTTTTGTTGTCTGATTGCTGAGGCTAGGACTTCCAGTACTATGTTGAACAGCAGTGGTGAGAGTGGACATCCCTGTCTTCTTCCTGATCTCAGTGGAAAGGCTGCCAGTGCTTCCCCAATGAGAATGATATTTGCTGTGGGCTTTTCGTGGATGGCTTTTAAGATGTCGAGGAATGTTCCCTCTATCCCTACACTCTGAAGAGTTTTGTTCAGGAATGGATGCTGTATTTTGTCAAATGCTTTCTCTGCATCTAATGAGAGGATCATATGGTTCTTGGTTTTTCTCTTGCTGATATGATGAATCACATTGATTGTTTTACGGGTGTTGAACCAGCCTTGTGTCCCGGGGATAAATCCTAATTGATAATGGTGAATAATTTTCTTAATGTACTGGTGGATCTATTGGCTAGTATCTTGTTGAGAATTTTTACATCCATGTTCACCAGGGATATTGGTCTGTAATTCTCCTTTTTGGTGGGGTCTTTTTCTGGTTTTGGAATTAAGGTGATGCTGGCCTCATAGAACGAATTTGGAAGTACTCCATCTCTTTCTATCTTTCCAAACAGCTTTAGTAGGATAGGTATGGTTTCTTCTTTAAACGTTTGATAAAATTCCCCTGGGAAGCCATCTGGCCCTGAACTCTTGTGTCTTGGGAGGTTTTGGATGACTGCTTCAATTTCCTCCCTGGTTATTGGCCTGTTCAGGTTTTCTATTTCTTCCTGTTCCAGGTTTGGTAGTTTCTGGCTTTCCAGGAATGCGTCCATTTCTTCTAGATTGCCTAATTTATTGGCGTATAGCTGTTCATAATATGTTTTTAAAATCATTTGTATTTCCTTGGTGTTGGTAGTGATCTCTCCTTTCTCATTCATGATTTTATTAATTTGAGTCTTTCTCTTCTTTTTAATAAGGCTGGCTAATGGTTTATCTATCTTATTAATTCTTTCAAAGAACCAACTCCTGGTTTTGTTGATCTGTTCCACAGTTCTTCTGGTCTCGATTTCGTTGAGTTCTGCCCTAATCTTAATTAACTCTCTTCTTCTGCTGGGTGTAGGATCTATTTGCTGTTTTTTCCCTAGCTCCTTTATGTGTAAGTTTAGCTTTTGTATTTGAGTTCTTTTCAGTTTTTGAATGGATGCTTGTATTGCAATGTATTTCCCCCTTAGGACTGCTTGTGCTACATCCCAAAGATTTGAATGATTGTATCTTCATTCTCATTAGTTTCCATGAATCTTTTTAATTCTTCCTTAATTTTCTGGTTGATCCTTTCATCTTTTAGCAGGATGGTCCTTAACCTCCACGTGTTTGAGGTCCTTCAAACTTCTTGTTGTGATTTAGTTCTAATTTCAAGGCATTAAGATCTGGGAATATGCAGGGGACGATCCCAGTCTTTTGGTTTCAGTTCAGACCCGATTTGTGACCCAGTATGTGGTCTATTATGGAGAAAGTTCCATGTGCACTTGAGAGGAATGTGTATTCAGTTGAGTTTGGATGTAAAGTTCTGTAGATATCTGTGAAATCCATCTGGTCCAGTGTATCATTTAAAGCTCTCGTTTCTTTGGAGATGTTGAGCTTAGAAGACCTATCGAGTATAGAAAGAGCTAGATTGAAGTCACCAAGTATAAGTGTATTATTATCTAAGTATTTCTTCACTTTGGTTATTAATTGATTTAAATACTTGGCAGCTCCTATATTCGGGGTATATATACTGAGGAGTGTTAAGTCCTTTTGTTGGATAGATCCTTTAAGTATGAGATAGTGTCCCTCTTCATCTCTCACTACAGTCTTCGGGGTAAATTTTAGTTTATCTGATATAAGGATGGCTACCCCTGCTTTCTTTTGAGGACCCTTTGAATGGTACATGGTTCTCCAACCTTTTATTTTCAGGCTGTAGGTGTCCTTCTGTCTGAAATGAGTCTCTTGTAGACAGCAAATAGATGGGTCCTGCTTTTTTATCCAGTCTGAAACCCTGCGCCTTTTGATGGAGTCACTAAGCCCGTTCACATTCAGAGTTACTATCGAAAGGTATGAGTTTAGTGTCATCATGATATCTATTCAGTCCTTCTTTTTGTAGATTGTTCCACTGAACTTCTTCTTAAAGGGGAATTTTAGGAGTCCCCCTTAAAATTTCTTGCAGAGCTGGTTTGGAGGTCACATATTCTTTCAGTTCCTGCCTGTCTTGGAAGCTCTTTATCTCTCCTTCCATTCTGAATGAGAGCCTTGCTGGATAAAGTTTTCTTGGTTGCATGTTCTTCTCATTTAGGACCCTGAATATATCCTGCCAGCCCTTTCTGGCCTGCCAGGTCTCTGTGGAGAGGTCTGCTGTGAATCTAATATTTCTCCCCATAAAAGTTAGAGATTTCTTGTCTCTTGCTGCTTTAAGGATCTTGTCTTTATTTTTGGAATTTGCAAGCTTCACTATTAAATGTCGAGGTTTGAGCGGTTTTTATTGATTTTAGGGGGGGAACCTCTCAATTTCCTGAATCTGAATGCCTGTTTCCCTTCCCAGATTAGGAAAGTTTTCAGCTATGATTTGTTCAAATGCATATTCTGGGCCTCTGGGCCTTTCGGCCTCCTCAGGAACCTCAATTAAAGGTAGATTTTTCTTCCTCAGGCTGTCACTTATTTCCCTTAATCTATCCTCATGATCTTTTGTTTGTCTCTTTTTTCCTCAGTTTCCCTCTTTGCCATCAACTTGTCTTCTATGTCACTCACTCGTTCTTCCACCTCATTTACCCTCGTCTTTAGGAGCTCTAGTTTGGATTGTATCTCATTTAATTGATTTTTAATTTCTGCCTGATTGGATCTAAATTCTGCAGTCAGGAAGTCTCTTGAGTCCTTTATGCTTTTTTCTAGAGCCACCAGTAGCTGTATAATAGTGCTTCTGAATTGGCTTTCTGACATTGAATTGTAATCCAGATTTTGTAACTCTGTGGGAGAGAGGACTGTTTCTGATTCTTTCTTTTGAGGTGATGTTTTCCTTCTAGTCATTTTGCTCAGGGCAGAGTGGCCAAAAACAAGTTGTATTGGGAAAAGGAGAAAAAGAGAGGAGAGAAAGAAGGAAAGAAAAGAGAAAAATAAAATAGAAAAAAGGAAGCAAAAAAGAAGAAAAGAGAAGAAAAAGAAAGAAAAAGAAAGAAAGGGAAAAAAGGGTGGGGGAAGCAAACAGAAATCAAAAAGCAAAAAAAAAAAAAAAAAAAGAAAAGAAAGGAAAGGAAAGGAAAGGAAAGGAAAGGAAAGGAAAGGAAAGGAAAGGAAAGAAAATAACACACACAGGGGAGTATCTTCTGATTCTGTATACTTTAAGTCCCTTGACTTCCCCTGGAACTGTCAGCTGGTCTTCTGGGGGAGGGGCCTGTTGTGCTGATTTTCAGGTGTTAGCACTTGGGGGAGCTGCTCTGCCCCCTGCCTGATGCAGGGCTCAGTGAGTAATGTTCATCCTGTTTATCAGGTGAGGCCACAGTGAGGGTCCGTGGGGGTTGTTTACCCCGCGAGGCCCCAGGAGGAGCAACCCCGGTGGCTGCGGCAGCTCTGGTACCCTGGAGTCAGCCCCCGCAGTAACTCTGGAGCTCTCGGTCTGCAGGCCCTGGAGGCTCCGGGGCGGGGCCGCTGATCTGCTCAGCTCGGGGCAGGAGCGTCCTTGCAGTCCTGGGCCCTCCTGGCCTCTGCCTGTCCCGGGGGGAGGCCGGATCCTGGGCTGTGTCCTGGCGCCCTGTGCTCCCGGGGCCTGCACTGTTGGATTCGCGCTCCCAGGCCGCGCAGGGCACAGGTGTCTGTTAGTGTCCCAGGGAGCCTGAGGGCATCCCCGCCCCCCTCCTGGGTCCTGCTCTAAGTCCCTGTGAGCCCCTTTCCGCCCAGAATGATTGGTGAAGCTCCTGCTTCTCCGGGAGGGAGCTCTCCTGTCCTGGGGACACTGGCCCCAGCGTTAGCTCGGCTCCTCGCGGGGCCCCTCCCTCTTGGAGGCCTTTGTTTCTTTAATTCTTTCTTCCCAGTCTTCCTACCTTGATAGAAGCGCGAACTCTTCTCATTGTAGCATTCCAGCTGTTCTCTCTTTAAATCTCAGGCCGAATTCATAGATTTTCAGGATGATTTGAAGGTTATCTAGTTAATTTGGTGGGGTCAGGTGATTTGGGGACCCTACTCTTCCGCCATCTTGCCCCCAAATAAAAAGCTTTTGCACAGCAAAAGAAACAGTCAACAAAAGTAAAATACAACCTACAGAATGGGAGAAGATATTTGCAAATGACGGATCAGAAAAAGGGCTAGTTTCCAAGATCTATAAAGAATTATTAAAATCGACAGCAAAGAAACAAACTATCCAAACAGGAAATGGGCAAAAGACATGAACAGAAATCTCACAGAGGAAGACATAGACATGGCCAACAAGCACATGAGAAAATGCTCCACATCACTTGCCATCAGGGAAATACAAATCAAAACCACAATGAGATACCACCTCACACCAGTGAGAATGGGGAAAATTTACAAAACAGGAAACAACAAATGTTGGAGAGGATGTGGAGAACGGGGAACCCTCTTGCACTGTTGGTGGGAATGTGAACTGGTGCAGCCACTCTGGAAAACTGTGTGGAGGTTCCTCAAAGAGTTAAAAATAGACCTGCCCTACGACCCAGTAATTGCACTGCTGGGGATTTACCCCAAAGATACAGATGCAGTGAAATGCCGGGACACCTGCACCCCGATGTTTCTAGCAGCAATGTCCACAGTAACCAAACTGTGGAAGGAGCCTCGGTGTCCATCGAAAGATGAATGGATAAAGAAGATGTGGTTTATGTATACAATGGAATATTCCTCAGCCATTGGAAACGACAAATACCCACCATTTGCTTCAACGTGGATGGAACTTGAGGGTATTATGCTGAGTGAAATAAGTCAATCGGAGAAGGACAAACATTGTATGTTCTCATTTATTTGGGGAATATAAATAATAGTGAAAGGGAATATAAGGGAAGGGAGTAGAAATGTGTGGGAAATATCAGAAAGGGAGACGGAACATGAGAGACTCCTAACTCTGGGAAACGAACTAGGGGTGGTGGAAGGGGAGGAGGGCGGGGAGTGGGGGTGAATGCTTGACGGGCACTGAGGGGGGCACTTGATGGGATAAGCACTGGGTGTTATTCTGTATGTTGGCAGATTGAACACCAATAAAAATACATTTATTATTAAAAAAAAAAACAAAAACAAAAGCTTCCTATTTTGATGAAATCCCAATAGTTAATTTTTGCTTTTGTTTCTCTTGCCTTCATGGATTTATCTTACAAGAAGTTACTGTGGCTGAGTTCAAAAAGGGTGTTGGGGATCCCTGGGTGGCGCAGCGGTTTGGCGCCTGCCTTTGGCCCAGGGCGCGATCCTGGAGACCCGGGATCGAATCCCACGTCGGGCTCCCGGTGCATGGAGCCTGCTTCTCCCTCTGCCTGTGTCTCTGCCTCTCTCTCTCTCTGTATGTGGCTATCATAAAAAAAAAAAAAAAAAAAAAAAAAAAAAAAAAAAAAAAAAAAAAAAAAGGGTGTTGTTCTCCTCTAGGATTTTGATGGAATCTTGTCTCACCTTTAGATCTTTAATCCATTTTGAGTTTATCTTTGTGTATGGTGAAAGAGAGTGGTCTAGTTTCATTCTTCTGCACGTGGCTGTCCAATTTTCCCAGCACCATTTATTGAAGGGACTGTCTTTTTTCCCGTGGATAGTCTTTCTACCTTTGTTGAATATTAGTTGACCATTAAGTCCAAGGTCCACTTCTGGATTCTCTATTCGGTTCCCTTGATCTATGTGTCTGTTTTTGTGCCAGAACCACACTGTCTTAAGACCTCAGCTTTGTAGTCCAACCTGAAATCTGAATGAAGCTACAACTGTTTAAAATCTTTGGTATACAGCAAAAGCAGTCCTGAGGGGGAAATACATCGCAATACAAGCATCCATCCAAAAACTGAAAAGAACTCAAATACAAAAGCTATTATTCTACACCCAGCAAAAGAAGAGAGTTAATAAAGCTTCGAGCAGAACTCAGTGAAATCGAGACCAGAAGAACTGTGGAACAGATCAACAAAACCAGGAGTTGGTTCTTTGAAATAATTAGAATTATTCTAATTCTAGATATTCCAGCCTTATTAAAAAGAAGAGAGAGAAGACTCAAATTAATAAAATCATGAATGAGAAAGGAGAGATCACTACCAATACCAAGGAAATACAAATGATTTTAAAAACATATTATGAGCAGCTTTATGCCAATAAATTAGGCAATCTAGAAGAAATGGACGGATTTCTGGAAAACCACAAACTACCGAAACTGGAACAGGAAGAAATAGAAAACCTGAACAGGCCAATAACCAGGGAGGGAATTGAAGCAGTCATCAAAAACCTCCCAAGGCCCAAAAGTCCAGGGCCAGATGGCTTCCCAGGGGAATTCTATCAAATGTTTATTTTTTAAAAATTTTTTTCATTTATTTATGATAGTCACAGAGAGGGAGAGAGGGAGAGAGAGTGGCAGAGGGAGAAGCAGGCTCCATGCACTGGGAGCACGATGTGGGATTTGATCCTGGGTCTCCAGCATCGCGCCCTGGGCTAAAGGCAGACACCAAACCGCTGTGCCACCCAGGGATCCCTCAATCAAATGTTTAAAGAAGAAACCATACCTATTGTACTAAAGCTGTTTGGAAAGATAGAAAGAGATGGAGTACTTCCAAATTCGTTCTATGAGGCCAGCATCACCTTAATTCCAAAACCAGACAAAGACCCCACCAAAAAAGAGAATTACAGACCAATATCCCTGATGAACATGGATGCAAAAATTCTCAACAAGGTACTAGACAATAGGATACAACAATACATTAAGAAAATTATTCACCATGACCAAGTGGGATTTATCCCTGGGATCCAAGGCTGGTTCAACATTTGTAAAGCAATGAATGTGATTGATCATATCAGCAAGAGAAAAAACGAGAACCATTGGATCCTCTCAATAGATGCAGAGAAAGCATTTGACAAAGTACAACATCCATTCCTGATCAAAACTCCTCAGAGTGTAGGGATAGAGGGAACATTCCTCAACATCTTAGGGATTTTTTATGTATTCTGGATATTAATCCCTTACCAGATATCTGATTTGAAAATATTTCTCACATCATTTGTGTTGCTTCTCTACTCTGTTGATAGTGCCTTTGATGCACAAAATTTTAAATTTTGGTGAAGTTCAATTTGTCTATTTTTTGTTTCTCTTGCATGCTTTTGGTGTCATATCCAAGTATTCAATGTCAAATTCAGAATCATGAATCTTTTCTCTATGTTGTTTTCTTTGAGTTTGATACTTTTAGCTCTTACATCTACATCTTTGACCTATGTTGAATTGATATTTGCATATGGTAGTAGGTAAGGGTTCAAATTCATTCTTTTGCATGTGATTGCCCAGTTTTCCAAACACCATTTGTGGAAAAGACTTTTTTCTCTCACTGAATGGTCTTGGCACTCTTTGGTAAGTCATTTGATCCTATAAGCAAGGATTTACTTCTGGGCTTTTTAGTATGTCTTTATGCCTATATCACACTATTTTGTTTACTGTGACTCTGTAGAAACTTCACAAATCAGTGTGAGTCCTCCAACTCCATACTTCTATTTCAGGATTGTTTTAGCATTCTGTGTTCCTTGCGATCTATGTGAATTTGAGAAAATGTTTTTCTATTTCTGCAAAATAATGGCATTGGGATTTTGATAAGGATTGCATTAAATATGCATATCCCTTTGAGTAGAATTGACATCATAGCAAATTAAGTTTTCCAATCACCAAAGAAGGAATGTTTCCCCATTGATTTAAGTAGTCTTCTGTAATTTTTTTCAGCTATATTTTGTAGGTTTCATTGCAGTCTTTCACATCCTTGGTTAATTCTTAGGTATTTTATTATTTTTGCTGTGATTGTAAATGGAATTTTTAAAATTTCCTTTTCAGATTTTTCATTGTTAGTGTATAGAAAGGCAAATGATTTTGGAGTGTTGATTTTTATGCCCTGCAACTTTGCTAAATTTTTTTGTTAGTTTAACTGTATGTCTGTGAGTGGAATCCTTAGTGCTTCTAATATAAGATGGTATCATCTGTGAACAGAGTTAATTTTACTTCTTCCATTCCTGTTAGATATCTTCTGTTGATTTTTCTTTCTTAATTTCTCTGGCTATCATTTTCCATACTAGATGAAAAAGAAAGGGCAAAAGGGTGTATAATTGTCTCATTTCTAATCTTAGAAAACTAGTGTTAGTTTTTCATCGCAGAGTATGATGGTAACTGGATTTTTTATACATGGCCATTATTTTGTTGAGGTAGTTTCCTTCTATTCCTAGTTTGTTGAGAATTTTTATCATGAAAAGGGGTTGAATTTTGTCAAATGCTTTCTCTACATCAAATGAGATGATCAATAGAGTTTTGTTTCATTTTTGTTTTATGCATTCTGAAAATTTAGTGTACTGCATTGATTGATGTCAAGCATCCTTGCATTCCAGGGACAAATCCCACTTGGTCAAGGTATGTAATCATTTTTAATATACATCTGAATTTAGTTTATTGGTATGTTGTTCAGAGTTTTTGCATGAATATTCATAAGGGGTATTGGTCTAGAGTTTCTTTTCTTTTAGGGACTTTATCTGCTTTACTATTAAGGTAAATATGACCACATAGAATGAGTTAGAAAGTGTTCCTGGGGAGCCCCAGTGGCTCAGCGGCTTAGCACCGCCTTCAGCCGGGGGTGTGATCCTGGAGACCCAGGATCCAGTCCCACATCAGGCTCTCTCCATGGAGCCTGCTTCTCCCTTTGCCTGTGTCTCTGCCTCTCTCTCTTTCTGTGTCTCAAATGAATAAATAAATAAATAAATAAATAAATAAATAAATAAATAAATAAATAAATAAAATCTTAAAAAAAAAAAGAAAGTGCGCCTTCCTCTTCATTTTTTTTTTTTTTTTTTTTTTTTTTGTGGGGAGGAACGTTTTGGAAAGGATTATTGTTAATTCTTTAAGAATATATTAGAATTTATGAGTAGCCTGATCCTGAGTTATTTTTTGTTCTTTTGGTTTATTTCTAGAAGTTTTTGATTTCTGATTTGGTCTCCTTACTAGTTATAGATCTCTTCAGATTTTCTGTTTCTTGTGATTCAATCTCAGTAGATTTTGTTTCTCTAGGAATTTGAGAATTTCATTTGCTTATCCAATTCTTGATATGCAATAGCTTTTATTGCCCTCTTATAATCATTTTTATTTCTGTAAAATCAGTAATAATGTCTCCATTTCATTTCTGATTTTAGTAATTTAAATTCTCCCTCTCTCCTTTTTTAAAAGAATGTCTAACTAAAAGTTGGCCAAATTTGTTATTTTTTTTCAAAGAGCCAACTTTTGGTTGTGTTGATTTTTTTCTGTTTTTCTGTTTTCTATTTCACTTAATTCTGCTCTAATCATTATTTCTTTTCTTCTACTAGCTTTGTGTGTAGTTTGTCCTTCAAGTTTCTTAAGCTGTGAAATTAGCATGTTGATTTGAGATCTTTCTTCTCATTTAAAGTGTTTACAACTTTCCTGTCAATATTGCTTTCATTGCATCCCATAACTTTTGGGGATATCATGTTTCCATTTTATTTTTTCTCTAAATATTTTCAAATTTCCTTGTGATTTATTTTTTAACCACTGGTTGTTTTAAGGCGTGTTGTTTAATCTCCACACATTTCTTACTTTTACAATTTTCCTTCTATTATTTATTTCTAATTTCATCCAGTTATGGTCAGAGAAGATACTTTTTATGATAACTGTCTTTCTAAAATCTATTGAGACTTGATTTTTGGCCTATGAAATGGTCTATCTTGGCATAGATATCTGAGAATATATCTCAGATATATCTCAGAATATAGGCCTATCTGAGAATGCCCATGTACAGAAGACGATCTGTTGTTGGGTATTCTGTATATTGCTGTTACATCTAGTTGATTTATTGTGTTAAGTCCTTTATTTTCTCCATGTATTAGTGCTCTTTTCAGATATTTTCCTGTGGTTGACTTCTAGTTTCATAAAAGTTTGGCCTCTCCTTTCCATTCAGAGTCCCCTTTAATATTTCTTGCAAGGAATATGGTCATGATCAGATTCCAAGCAGTGGTTATGCTTTAGTTTGTATTATCTGGGAAATTATCTTACTGTCTATTCTAAATGACAGCTTTGCTGGACAGAGTATTGCTGGCTGCAGTTTTTTCCCATTAAGCACTTTAAATATATTATGCCACTCCCTCTGGCTTGCCATGTTTCTGCTGAAAAAATCTCCTACCTTCATTATGAGTTTTCCCTTAGAAATCACTCTCATCTTTGTCTTGCTGCTAGTGATAAAGTTTTTTATCACTATATTTTTCCAATTTAATTACAACATGCCTTTGTGTATGTCTGCTTTTTTTATCTTGATGGGATGTCTCTGCACCTCCTGGATCTGGATATTTGTTTCCTTTCCTAGATCAGGAAAGTTTTCAACTATTATTTCTTCAAATACATTGTCTGCCCCCCTTTCTCTCTTCTTCTTCTGCTACTCCTACAATATGAATGTTATTATGTTTGATGGAATCACTAAGTTCCCTAAGTCTATTCTCCTTTTTGTGTAATTTTTTGTTCTCTTTTTTAACAGATTGCTTTCCATTTCTCTGTCTTCTAAGTTATTATTTCATTCCTCTACTTTTTCTATTCAGCTATTCATTCCATTAAGCATGTTTTTCATTTTGTTTATTAAACCTTTTATGTACCTTTATCTCTACTATGTTATTTCTTATCTTTGTGTTAAGGGTCTTACTCATGTCTTCCACTCTTTTCTCTAGCCTTGTAAGTATCCTTATGGTCATTGCTTTAAGTTCTCAATTAGACATGTTACTTATGTCTTTTTCACTTAGATCTCTAGCCATGGCTTTGTCATGTTATTTCATTTGAGATCAATTTCTCTGTCTCATCTTGTATTCCTCTCTCTATCTGTTTCTTTGTGTTAAGAAAGTCAAGTGTGTCTTCTTTTGAAAGTAATGACCTTATGAAGAGGTCCTGGAGAGTCCTGCAGTTCCATGTTCCCTGTACACCAATAGCTGGCAAGTGTTTTACTTATGCACTGCTGTTGTTTCTGAGTCACCTTTCTTTTCAGTGCAGTCTTCTGCACTGACAGTCTGAATGTTGTGGGTTGTGCTTGTTTTCTGTGTTGTTAGTGGCACCAGGCAGGCCAACTCTGAGGGGGATCTTGGGAGCAGAGTGGCAGTGTTAGCAAAATTTGTGTTGGGCCACTAGTCTTATGCTGGGCCCACCAAAGTACTGCAGCAGCTGGAAGCTGCGCACTAGGATGGCTGTGGGTATAAGGCTGTGTGCAGTATGAGTGATGGTTGAGTGCAAGTGGGCCTAGCATAGGATGGGTGCTTGACTGTGCATGGCACATGGTGGCAGCTTTCCACTTTGTGGCTGGGCATGGTGCACTACAGTGGCTGGGGGTGTGCAGTTGGGCTGTGTGTTGCAGTTGGGCAGGATGTGTGCACAGCTCTAACACAATTTTCTCTGAGCCCTGGGTTGAGGCTACAAGTATCCATGTAGCCCTGCCTCTCACAGATGACTCTGTGCTGATGTCGGGGGTAGGGGATGAAAACAGTACTTTCCAGCTCCCTCCCCTTTTCAAAGAAGTCCCCCAACACACTCCAAAATCAGTTTGAACAAATCTGTCTCACGTTTTCCCCTGGTATTGTGTAAATTGCTATTTTTGTGTTCCCTTTCCATGTAGGCTGCTGTCTCTTTGCCTCCTCCCCATCACCCAGTGCTAAGTCAGCTGACTTTTAAAGCTCCAGGCTCCAAGTCCCACTGGTTTTATAAACTTACATAATTTAGCCCCTCTGGTTTTAAAAGCTAGTGAAGATTAGTCTTCTCCATGTGAACTTCTGGTGCAATGTCTTTTCCCTCTGCCCTCTCTGCACTCATTGCTCCTTCCCTCCTGGGCAGACTCCTTTCACTTTTCTGACCTTCCTAATCTTTCCGATGCAGCTTCTTCTCTACATTTAGCTGTGGAGTTTGTTCTGTCAGTGTTGGATCATTTTCTGGTTATTGGCTTGGATGTGGATGATACATAGTTGTAAACATGGGACAGGATGATCCCAGGGTCCTTCTACTCTGCCATCTTCCCAAATTCTCTCAAATCTAAACTGTTTTAGTACAAGCACCACAAAAATGACTAAATGGGTTATAAACTACTTACCTTATGAGTGAAAATACATATTTCACTTAATGACTAGTTCTATAAATTTATGCTACTTTCTATTACTTTAATAAATATTTAAATAGATTTTTAAACATCTATCCAATAGTTGCTGGGGAAATTTGCAAATTCCCAATCAATTCCCACCTTTATCACTATATTTTGCAAACGTAATTATAATATGTCTTGGTGCTGGCTGGTTTTTATTGATTTTGATGGGAGTTCTCTATGCTTCTTAGATCTGGATATCTGTTTTCTTCCCCAAAGTAAGGAAGATTTTAGCTATGATTTCCTCAAATAAATTTTCTGCCCCTCTTCTCTCTCTTCTTCTGGGACTCTTATAATACAAATGTTATTATATTTGATGGAGTTACTGAGTTCCCTGTCTACTCTCATGATCCATAATTCTGCTTTCTCTCTTTTGTTCAGCTTCCTTATTTTCCATTATTTTATCTTCTATATCACTTATTCATTCCTCTGCTTCTTCCATCTTGTTGTTCATTACATCCAGTCTATTTCAAATCTTAGTTATTGCATTTTCATTTCTGACTGTTTTGACTCTTACCTCTCTAATAAGGGTCTCTCTGATGTCTTCCATGCTTTTCTCAAGCCCAGCAAGTATCCCTATGATTATTGCTTTAAATTTCCCATCAGGATATTATACATATATATAATAAATATTTATAAATAAATATATATTTTAAGTATATCATAAAATATACTTTATAATTAATTTCATATTAAATTATAATTTCATAATTAAAATATATTATATATATTAAAATACATAAATAAAATATAAATATATATTTTATTATGTCTCCAGCCATTACCTTATTTTGTTTCATTTAGGATGAATTCCTCCACCTTGGCATTTTGTCCAAGTCTCTGCCTTATTCTGTGGGTTTTTTGCCTCTGAAAGTAATGGCTTTATGAAGAAAAGGTCATAGCTCTAGACACTTCCTGGAGCTTCAGGTGTGTGCTGCATGCACTCTGCTACTGTGTTTTGGCTGCTCTATCCTTTAGCTCAGGTCACCTGCAGAGGCTCTGCTTATCTGCTGTGGGCAGTATTTGGACCTTGGCCAGAGTGTGGTGAGTTTTAACTAGATGTGTTCTGGTCTGATTGTTCAATGAGACCTGATGCTACTTCCACTAGGACTGAAGCATTACAGAACTCAGGTTGGGAGACATGGTGTGGGCAGGAGTTTCTGCTGGTCTTTTGGGAAGGGGCTCAGTGTATTGGAACTGAAGCACACTTGATCAAGAAGATAAGTACTGGCAAAGTACAGTGCAAGGGGGCAGGACTTGGTGTAGGCGGATTAGGCAGCCAGTGTCAGTATTGTGCTATTTACTGCAGGAAGGTGGCTCTGTGTTTATGCTGAGGGGTGGGGGAAGGAAATGGTACTAGCCAGCTTCTTTGACCCCAGAGAGGGGTTTCTGTGCTTGCTACATTGAGGGAAGCACTCCTAGCAGAGTGAATAATTTCCCTCCTCTGCATCCCAGGCATTTTTCAGATCTTAATTTTCATGCTATCTGTCTCCATGTTGTTTGCCTGCCTTGTCTCCAGGAGCAGTACAATGCACTCCAGGCTTCATCCCAGCCAAAGCTGCTGACTTTTAAAAAGCCAAACTTTAGAGATATAGTGTGTGGAGGGATCTAGCTGATCTTCTGGAGGAGGGTCTCATGGTACTGGAACTGATGCAGATTTGACCAAGAAGGGAAGTTGTGCCAGACTGCAGGGGTGTGGGACTTTGAGCAAGTAGGCTAGGCAGCTAGCATTGAGACAAGCTACCCTCAACTGGTGGCTCTGCATTTATGCTGAGGGGCGGGAGTGTCCACTGGCTATTTTGTCCCAAGAGAGGCATCTCTGTGAATGCCCTCTCACAGATGCACTCCAAGAAAATCAAATAATCTCTCCCTGTGTGCCTCAGGCATTTCTCAGATTGCACTGTCTGCTCAGGGTTGTTTGCCTGCCTTCTCTCCAGAAGTAGGGCAGAACACTTAGGGCTCTATCCCAGGCAAGCCCGCCAACCTTTAAAACTTCAGTCTTCAAGCCCCACTCACTGGTTGCAAAAACTCATGAAAATCAGCCCCTCTCATTTCCCCAGACAATGGCTTTGGGAAAGTGTTCTTCTTGTGTATTCCCTGTGTGCTACTCTCTGTCTCATCTCTCTCCACAACTACGGGTTCCTCCCCTCTACAACACCTGTGATCCATTTCTCCCCCAAAATGCATCTTCACACATCCTACTGTTGTCCTCCAGGTAGCCTCTTCACTCCTTCTAGTTGTGGAGTTTGTTCTGTCAGTCCTCAAGTCAAGTTCTTGAGTTTTCGGAATGATTTGATAGCTATCTAGTTGTGTTTGAGGGATGAGACAAGCCTAGGGTCCTACTATGCCGCCATCTTATCTCCCCTTACTCAAGCAATTCCTATGTTATAGATGCTTGAGAAATACTAAATGTAAAAGAAACTAAAAGACTCAGGGAACTTTTTATCAGATCCAAAGCCTGGTATTCTGTGTTTTTAGTAAATTTTTGGTTAACTTTCTCAGAATTTTTGTCATTTAAAATGTGAATAAAAGATGCCTGTATCTATCTGTTTATGTTACTCACTTATTTAAAGGAGAAGCATTCACAATTTTCAAATGCTCATTTATTGGGATTAACAAAACACATGCAATAAGGTCAATGAAGCATGGTGTACACTGTGATGAAAGTCATGTATAGTATCATAGATGAAATCTTACTTCTGAAAAAAAAATTAAAAAATAAAAAAATCTTACTTCTGAAGTGAAGATAATCAATTGATCAATATTAAATATGAATTTACAACATAATTTGAACCCTAACTCAAAAATTTTACTAAGACAGGGGAAGATATAAAAATAAATAAAGGTAATATATGCATAAATCTAATGATGAGATAAAGTGCTAGTGAACTTTACATAGTTTCTGACTGGAAACATGATTAAGTAGTGAGAATGGGGCAGGAACTTTAAACTTCTCTATGAGGTGGGAATGAGCTCCTCATAAACCACTCTATTACATTTTACAGACATGAGCTAGTACTAGATCTTGATGTCTACTACCAGTGGTATAATAAATGCTTTCCATTCCTCCCAAAATTTTATATAAGTCCACTGATGTGAAGCTGAAACAATATTTAAAGATATTGTTTAAAGATAACAATATTTATAATATTAATATTTATAAACCCTTAGTTTTTGAAACACTACCCATATGTGAGCATAGACTAGTTGCTTTGCAAGCAGAGGAGGACAAGAATTATGTGGCAAAAAGTGATTGCATCCTTGTTCTAATTCAGGGCTTCTTTGGCTTGAAGAGTCTATTCTTTGATGTTTCTTCCAAAAACCATTTACTTATTATTGGAAATAATTACATATAACTATAATTATGTAGAAGCTACACATTCCTCTGCTAGAAAATATAGTGAATTCCACACAACTGGTCAATTTATGGGTATTAATAACAAGTGTTTTGAATAGGCATTTGCTGGTCAGTGCCTTGGTGAACCAAATTACATCACTAACCCCACCCTGTAAAGGAAGTGTAGTTCTGAAACAAGGATGGTTAATGAACTCTGGTTGGGTTTAGCACTGAGGAACAGATTGAGAGAAATGGACACAACAATCTGCCAAATAGAACAGCAGTCTTGCTACTTCATTGAACTTCCAGTTTCCTCTTGGAGGACTTTTATCTACGCTCTTCTATTATGGGGAATAGTAATACATTTTGATTTTTTTTAAAAGTCCTGCACAAGAAATTAGCTAAGAGGAATGCCTACATTAAGAAGTCATTAAATTACTTTCAGAGCCATTCTCTGAGGAATAAAATGTTATAATGCACAAATAAAGATAATACGGTTTTGGAGAAAGCAGGCTATCATCCATGTTTTCAAAGGCTGTTCCTACCCTGGGTCAAAAAAGTGTCCAGGAAGAGTCAATGAGTCTTTCCTTGGCTTTGACTGTCACCACTCGCATGACTGTCCACATCTGGAGACCCTTATATGGATCCTCACCAAAGAATCTACCATTTTCCACTTCCCCTTTCTGACTTCCATGTGACCTCCAATGACCCCATCTTGTATCACTACCAATGCTAATTACTGCCAGTTGGACAAGCTGCCCTTTCGCTGTCTAGTTTTATTAAAACATGGCTCTTTGAGTTTGTGTATGCTGACATGCTTTGCATGCTTGCACTCAATGACCTCAGGCTTATGATTGTAGAGATCAAGCCCAAGGGCAATTCTTAGACTTGGCATCTTCTCTCTTCTCCAATTTTGGTGCTCTGCTCTCTCCTAGAGATCTCAGCCCTCTTTGCATTGCAACAACATGTTTCATGGAATTCCCTAATTCCCTAGAGTAATAGCTATTCAGCAGATTCTCCTTTACCAGTGCTTTCAAGATGCCCCAATTTGAACCTTAAAGAAATCAAGGATTAGATTTAAATTAAAATCCTTGGTGCAAGAGTTGATTTTTTAAAACAGAATTGTAAGGTCTTTGATCACTTTTGGCTCTGGGAATATGTCTTTGTGTAAATATTCCCTGTAATATTAAGAGAAATAAAGCATTTAATAGTCTATAGCTATTACAGATAAAGAAAATATCAAATAAATATTTTCAAGTTATAAGATGAAAAAGCATGATATAAATTAATAAAAATCTCTTTTTCTGGTTAGTCTTTCAGCAAAAACAAAACAAAACAAAACAAAACATTTGTCATGCTTTTATACATAAGGAGAAGTGAAATGAAAACAAAACCTAAAATACCTAAAGACCTTGTTCTTTTTTTAACAAAATATATAATAAGAAAATTAGTTGCTTTTTGTTATGTAAAAAAGCTCTTTTCTGCCTTCCAAGCATTATACAAAAATTAAATTTTATTATTGTTGAACAATGGCCAAGTAGAAGTGGTACACTATTGAAAGAGTGCTTGCATGGTCTCAGGTTATAGCATTGGCATGGTGAGTAAGAATCATTTCTCAGCCATGAGTCCTTACAGTTCTAATACCACCTGCCTTCTCAGATCCCCTATTTTTTTGGAGTAAAGAAGGAACATCAACAACAAAGTCATGCAAGTGAAGGCCATGGAGAACAGAAGGGCTTTCATATGCCATCAGAAGATATTTGCTGTGACACAGCAATGTCCTGGTGTCATTCAGCTATCTGAGACTGATGTTCTATCAACAGCAGAGTTCAGATCTTTGCTTCCTGGGAATAGTTTTGTACCTTATTTTACATTAGTTCCATTTTGGTGTGTGTGTGTGTGTGTGTGTTTGAAGTAAAAAAATTTTTTATTAAGATATAAGTATTTTAACTTAGTCCAATTTTGGAAGAAAATTATTTTAGCCTTATTTTAGCCTTATTTTTATGTTTAAAATTGTGTTGATCAAAGATTGTACAGAGTAGTCTTATCCCAATTAAAATAAATATTTTCACAAAGGTTTCAAAAGGCAAGCAAACTATTTCACAGTTCCAAAACATATTTTCTTGCCTGGTTAAGGAGACAAATTGCCACCTTTCTAAATTATCTTATCAAAAAGTAGTATGGGAGCATCTAATGAATTATCTCAATGACCAAATTAAGGCAAACAAGATAATGTATGGAGGTTCTGAGAAATATGGCACATACATGCAAAGCACTCAACAAGTGGTACTATCATTGTTACTATTTTAATTATTTAAAACATCATGAACCTTGTTTATACACACACACACCCACACACACGCACATATATACCTAAATAAGAGGCTATTATACATAATAGAATTATCTAATGAAGACCTGGAAAAGACAATAAAAGGATAAAATAGCATGCAGTAAGGTAATAAGAGTGCAGTATCATAGGAAAGCTAAAGGAGGTAAAGAATTATTGAAGAATAACAAGGCCAATTCAGGGTAGGAGATCAACGTGCGATCAATCCAGGTTCATGGGGGAACATCCTGGAAAACAGAAAATATACCAATTATCATTAGACTTTGACATCTCAAGATAATACTTAATGGTGAAACTTATTCTAGAATTCAAACTGGGCATAACATTTGAAAATCAGTCAATGTAAATCACTTCATAATAGGGAAAGTGGAAAAATTATGTGATTATCTCAATGAATAGAGAAAACAAAAGAGGGAAATTACTTAATTTGTAAGTAATCTCTTTTAAAAACCAGTAAAGGAGCACCTGGGTGCCTCAGTCAGTTGAGCTTCTGCCTTTGGCTCAGGTCATGATCCCGGAGTTCCCAGATGGAGCCCTGCATCTGGCTCCCTGCTCAGTGGGAAGTCTGTTTCTCCTTCTGCCCCTCACCTCTCTCATGTTCTACCTCTCTCTCTCAAATAAATAAAAAAAATCTTTAAAAAAATTCAAAAAGTAGAAAACTTCATATTTAGATGAAATAGTTCTTCTAAATTGAAGGCTAATAAAAGGATTGTGAATGTTCTCGCTTTTGTTAACCATTATGCAATAAGGTAAGAATATAAAATTAAAATATTAGAAAATAAGAAATAAAACTGTCATTACTTATATGTCCATATAAAGTCAAAAAAACCTAAATATAAATTAATATAATTTATAAATGTATTTAAAAATTTACTAAATAAAAGATAAAACTAGCTTTATTTTCCATAAACCAACAATACAATTTAAAATTTTTTAAAGGGGATCCCTGGGTGGCGCAGCGGTTTAGCGCCTGCCTTTGGCCCAGGGCGCGATCCTGGAGACACGGGATCGAATCCCACGTCGGGCTCCCAGTGCATGGAGCCTGCTTCTCCCTCTGCCTATGTCTCTGCCCCCTCCCCCCCGTGACTATCATAAATAAATAAATAAATAAATAAATAAATAAATAAATAAATAAATTTAAAGGAAAATTCTTTATAATGGAGTGAAAGTGTCGAATATTCAATAATCAACATAGCAAAAGATGTGTAAAGTCTTCATATGGAAGTTATAAAATATTACTCAAGTAAACTTCCGAAGACCTACATAAGCATGAGAATAAACCATATTTATAGATCGGAAGATTCAACATTGTAAAAGAGTAACTCTATGCAAAATATTTTAGAGCTCAATGCAATCACAATCAAAATGCCAACAGGATTGTGTGCATGCATGTGATTTGAGAATTGATTCTAAAATATTCAATTAAGGTAAGAAGATTCTGGGAAGATGACAGAGTAGGAAGGACCAGTAATCTGTCTTTGCATACACACAATTGAATTGACAGAATCTGCCTGATGTGACTATTTTGGAACTCTGAAGTCGATTGAAGACTTGCAATTTCCAGGGAAAAACTTGGTTGGTATATTGGTTAATTTTGGTCAATCCAGCTCTTAGCACAATAGCAGCCATCCGTCTTCCACTCCTCAGCCACATGGCAGGCACATGCGCTTATTTCAGCAGTTGCTTGCACTCAGCTTGCAAGAGCCACAATCGGCAAAAAACACCCTGTCCTCTAAATATTGAGGATATATACTTATTATTGACTGCTGCTTCTGATCATAGAGGTGCCAATAAAGAAATAGATGCCATGGCTTTTGCACTGTCATTATTTCAAATGGACACATGCAGTTGCAAGGATTTTACATTTTATGGGAAATCACACAATTTTAAATCTAAGAGAACAATAAAGAATTAAGAATGACATTTTAATATCACAAGTGTCCACTAAAAAAATGCTATCAAGTATACAAAAGTGGAATCCTATATTTAATCCAAAAGGAGGCAAGAAAGAACATAGAAACAAAACAACAATAAGCAAAAAAGGGGACAAATAGTAACATAGGTTGACCAAAATCCAATTACATCATTAGGTAATGGAATTTTAATGAAATAAACACTGCTATGAAAGACATAAAATACAGAGTGGATGAAATTAAAGAAGCAGAGGTACATGGTACTTTCACCAAAATAGCATGTATGCTGGACCATTGAACAAGCCTCAATATTTTAAAACAATTGAATTTACAAAGTATATTCTCTGATCACATTAAATTAAATTAGAAATTAATGAGTAAAAGCTTTCTTAAAATTTCCCCAAGTATTTGTAAATTAACAATACATTTCTATATAATCCATAGGTCAAAAAAAAACACAAGCTAAACCAGAAAATATTTAAAACTGAATAATAATGAAAACATAATATATCAAAAATTGTGGGGTGAAGAGAAAGGGAAATTTTAGAACTAGAAATGGTTCTGATGAGATACCAAAAAGATCTAAATTTGGTATTCCAAGATTTTACCTTAAGAAGCTAGCTAAAACCAAACCAAACCAAACCAAACAAAACACAGTATCTGCAAATCAAGCAGAAAGGTAATAATAAATATAAGAGCAGAATAATGGAAATAGAAAATAAAATGGAAACACTAAATCAATAGTTATTTCAGAGAAAAAGTCAATATCAATTAATAAAGCCATAGTTGAACAAGAAAGTAAGAACATAGTTACCACTATTTCTTGGCAGATATTTGCTTTGTGATAAATTGTTGAACTATATACTTGCTGTGTGCATTTTTCTATATGTGTTTCTTTTACTATAAAATGATTTAAAATAGAGAAAAGAAATAATTACACACATACAGACACGCATATATGTCCATATACATCTCAGATATATCTGTATATCTATATCTATATATAGTATGGTAATCATGGCAATAGTAGAAAACATGGGAAATATTTTATACATTGCCCAGCTTCAACTGCTATCAACTCATTATCATTGTTGTTGCATCTCTACCTGCACTTCATTCCCTCCTCCCCTCAGATTTAAGCAAATCCAAGATATAATACTCTTTTATTGGTAAATAATTCCATTTGTTTTTGGTACATATATTCTAAAGTTAAAAAAATCAAGTTGCACAACAATGCCTATACAATGATGCTAATGTTAAAGATATATTTGTTTACATATTTATTTGTATTTGTTGGCTGCATATATAGAAAAATCCTGGAAATTAACACAAGTGAGGACATAGACATGTTTTGCCTTTCAAAACCTATGTAAAAGATGGTTCTCTTGCAGGATATAGTGCTTCATATTATGTTTACTGCTCCCAAATATACATGTGGCACCCCCTTGATAGCCATCTCAGCGTGTATTAAAAATAGGAATGCAAATACTTTTAGAGATGACTAAATCTTTTGTCAATAAGGAAAGCAGATTTCTGTGTCTGGAGCTTAAACACACACACACACACACACACACACACACACCAGAAATAGTTTACTGTAGATAAGTAAATAAGTAAATGGGCTAAAGGGCTGGCAAGGACAGAGACAACATGTCCAACATAAAAATTCAACATGACTTGATCACATACCATAACAAGTAACCAAATGTGGAAATAAAAAACATGGTCCTCTTTTTGCTGTATCTGCTGTAAGAATGATGAGCATTCTCAGCAACCAGACTGTTGACATTTTACAAAATGTACACATCACTCTGAAGGAACACCTAGATTTTATGAGGGACCCCAGAGGAATCCTGCAGAGGAACTTCAATCACATCAGTGTGAAACTCAGTTTCTTGCAAAGAAAGTAAGCAGCTTTAGTTTGATGAATGGTAGAGGAAAAGATGGAAACTAGTTACTATTTCCACTATCAATTTTGACATACAAGACATGATCAAGGGTTTTCTGGAGCCTCCATTACAGGAGGAGATCTTCCTTCACTCCCTGTCTCACCAAGGTTGTTATTCAGGAGAGTTGGTATGTTGTGTAGATTTACAATTTCTTGGGTGCCAATATATTTACAGGATTTGGATGAGATCAGGTGTTGGTTGCTTGATATTGAAGCGCAGTAAAATGAGTTAATTCCTGAAAGAAATTGGCATTGAACTTATATCAAATTCAGCTGCCTTGATTCATCAAGCCATGAAAGTTAAAAAAAAAAGAGAAAAAATGGAAGTATCTATTTTTCTAAAAAAAAGTAAGGTGATGAATTAGATGCAGAAATTGTTCAGCTATGGAAATGAGATGCTAAGTAATACCTAATGCCTATTAATGATATTTTTATTAAAGATAATACAATTATTTTTTGACCAAAGAAAGCCCTGATACATACCTACCTTTTTTTTGCTAGCTTTATTGATATATAATTGACATAAACATTGTACAATTTTAAGGTGTGCAACATGTTGATATCAAATATATAGCAAAATGATGAACACCTTAGAATTAGCTACAGGTGTTAACCTGTGTCATGTCACATAATTTGCCATTTATTTTTTGGTGAGACTATCTTAACATCTACTTTCAGTAACTTTCAAGTACGTAATACAGTATTATTAATTGTAATCACCATTCTGCACGTTACATCCCCAGAACTTACTCATTTTATAACTGGAAGTTTATACTGTGACCAACATCACCTTATTCCTCCAGCCCCCAGCTCTTGGTAACCACCATTTTACTCTGTTTCTATGAGTTCAACTTTTTAAAAATACCATATATAACTGAAATAATACAGTAGAAATCATACAGTATTTGTTTTTCTGTTTGACTTATTTCACTTAGTATAATGCATTTAAGGTCTATCCATGTCACAAAAGGAGGGATGTCCTCCTTTCTTGTGGTTTAATAATATCCCATTGTATAAAGACATATATGCTATGTTTTCTTTATCCATTCATCCATTGATAGACAGTTCAGTTGTTTCCATATCTTGGCTATTGTGAATAATGCTGTAATAAACATGGTGGTGCGTATATTTCTCCAAGATCATGTTTTCACTTCCTTTGGGTATATTCCCAGAAGTGGATTGCTGGCAGTTCTATTTTTTATTTTTTGAAGAACCCTCAAACTGTTTTCATGGTGGCTGCATCAATTTATATTCCCACCAAAAGCGCACAGGAATTCCCTTTCTCCACATTCTTTCCAACACTTGTTATCTCTTGTCAGTTTGGTGATGGCTATTCTATCTGTGTATCTAAGATCATTAGGGGTATTGCCCTGTAATTTTTTTGTGATACATATTCTGAAGGAACTGACAGTTTATTTGGATGGAGAAGGTAAAAAAAAAATCTTATAAGAAATAGAACATGACAAGGATGGAAAGATGGCAGCAGATTAGGAGGACCCTAGGCTTGCCTCATCCCATGAATACAACTAGATAACTATGAAATCACCCTAAATATCCCAGAAATTGACCTGAAGACTGGAAGAACAAACCCCACAACTACAGGTAGAAAGAGGACCACATCAAAGAAGGTAGGAAGTGCATAGACACACTATGGGTTGTGTCTACGGGAAAGAAATGGATTGTGGCTGCTGTATTGTGGCGGGGTGGGGGAGTCACAGTCATGAAGAAGGGCAAGAGATAGATTAGCACTCAGGAGAATGTGCAGGGAAAATGAATCCCCGGAGTAATTGGCTTGGAAAGTGCAAGGAGCTGAATTCCATGACTTCTGGCAAAAGAAAGGCTGGAATTTTAAAGGTTAGTAGGCTTGGCTAGGATATAGCCCAAAAGCATTGTGCTGCTCTTGGAGAGAAGGCAGGCAAACAACCCTCAGACACACAGCATGGAGACAGAGATCTGAAGAGCACTTGGGGCATATAGTGAGGAAGTTATTCAGTCATCCTGGAGTGCAGCCCAGAGAGATAGCATTCAAAAGAGACACCTCTGGGAAAAAGGGCCATTTCCCTTCTACCCTCTTCAGCATGAGAACAGGGACACCTCTGAGAACCAGTGCAGCATGGACATTTGCTAGTTGTTTACACCAAACCATACCCCCTGTGCTCCAGTGGAACCACCTAAGTCTCAGGATGATGGGTTCCCTCCCCAAGAAGACTAGTGAAAATTCCTGCCAAAATCACATACCCCAATGCAAGAGTTTGGTGTAGTCTCATTTCCAGTGGCAGTGACAATTGGACTAATTTCACAAACACACTATAGCATACCTACTTAAAACACACCACATCCAGGCTAGGGAACAAACAGTGCCCACAGCAGGTAAAGAGAGCCTCTGAGGATGACTGGCCTGAAAGATAAAGCAGCCAGGACAAAACAGCAGGACACATGCAGCACACATTAGAGACATCTGTAAAAGTGGCAGTCCTTGGGATCAGGGAACACCTCACTGCAGAGCACTCCAGGACCTCATTCTTAAGGCCATTGCTCTCAAGAACAGGAGATATAGCTGACTTTCCTAACACAGGGAAACAGGCACAAAGACAAACAAAATGGTTAAACAGAGAAAGTTATCTCATAAGAAAGAAGAGGACAATGCCATGGCCAGAGATTTAAGAAAACAGACATAAGTCGCATGCCTGATAGAGAATTTAAAATAATGAACATAAGGACACTCACTGCACTTGAGAAAAGAGTGGAAGACATGAATTATACTCATAAGACAGATAAGGAATAACATAGTAGAGATAAAGGGTACAGTTGATGAAATGAGAAACATTGACAGAATAAAGAGCAGGCTGGGAGAAGCAGAGGAACTAATTGGTGACCTAAAAGACAGAGAAATGGAAAGTAACTGGTTGAATGAGAGCAAGAGGAATTATGAAAATGAGAATAGACAGAGAATGAAGTCTCCATCAAATGTAATAACATTCATCTTATAGGTGTCCCATAAGAAGAAGAAGAGAGAAAAGGGGGCAGAAAATTTATTTGAAGAAATAAAAGCTGAAAACTTCCCTAATCTGGGGAAAGAAACAGATATCCAGATCCAGGGGGGCACAGAGAACTCCCATCAAAATCAATAAAAGTAGACACACATCAAGATATATTATAATTGAATTGGCAGAATATTGTGATAAAGAAAAAATCTTAAAAGTAGCAAGACAAAAGAAGACAGTAACTTATAAGGGAAAACCCGTAAAGCTAGCTGCAGATCTGTAAACAGAAACATGGTAAGCCAAAAGGAGGTAGCATGATATATTCAACATGCTGAAGGGGAAAAATCTGCAGCCAAGAATACTCTATCCAGAAGGCTGTCATTCAGAAGAGAGAAAGATAAAGAGCTTCCAGACAAATAAAAACTAAGGGAGTTAATGATCACTAAACCACCCTTGCAAGAATGGAAAGGAGAGGCCAAAAGTGATAGTATAAATTTGGGGAACAGAAAAGCAGTAAAAATGAATATTTCTGTAAAAAATTAAAGAACTCACAGAAAAAAGAATGTAAAACATAATACCATACATCTATAATGTGAGGAGGAAAAAGAATGGGTTCAGACTTCAAATATTACCAACTTAATATGCACTGCTATATGCAGAAGAGTTATATACAAACAATATAGCCATATATCATAAACCACTAATAATTAGCAAATAATAAAGAGAAAGAAATCCAAATATATCACTAAGGAAAATCAACAAACCATGAAAGAGAGAAAAAAAGGAAAGGATCAGACAAAATATTTGGAAACAACTACAAAATACATTTAAAAATATATATATAGTCTCTCTCTTATGTATTATAAATTATATATACTTTAGTACTTTGAACTTAAGTTGACTAAATGCTCCAATCAAAAGACATAGGATGACAGATGGATTTTTTTTTTCAAATCACAAGATCCATCTATACATTGCCTTTAGACCTAAAGACACCTACAGACTGAAAGAGACAGAATGGAGAAACACCTACCATGCAAATAGATCTCAAAAGAAAGCCAAGGTAGCATTACTTATATCAGACAAAACACATGCTAAAACAAAAGTCTGTATGTAAGAGGAGACAAAGAAGGTCACTATATAATAATAAAGGGGACAACCCAAGAAGAAGATATAATAATTGTAAATATTTATGCATCCAACATAGGAGCACCCAAATACATAAAACAGCTAATAACAAACATAAAAGAACTAGTTACTAATAATAAAATAATAGTAGGGTCTTTAACACCCCACTTACACCAATGGACAGATTGTAAACAGAAAATCAACAAAGAAACAATGGCTTTGAATGGCATACTGGACCAGATGGACTTAACAGATGTATTTAGAACATTCCAGACTAAAGCAGTAGAATACACATTCTTTTTAAGTGCACATGAACAGTCTCCAGAATAGATCACTTATTATGCCACAAAATAAGCTTCAATGAATAGAGAAAGATTGAAGTCATACCATGCATCTTTTCTGACCACAATGCTATGAAACTAGAAGTCAACCACAGGAAAATATCTGAAAAGGGCACTAATACATGGAGGTTAAATAACATGCTACTTGTTGTTGTTTCCTGTCTTGTTAACTTTCACCATTCTCAATGGTGTGAGGTGGTATCTCATTGTGGTTTTGATTTGTATTTTGTTGGAGAGGATGTGGAGAAGGGGAAACCCCCTTGCACTGTTGGTGGGAATGTGAACTGGTGCAGCCACTCTGGAAAACTGTGTCGAGGTTCCTCAAAGAGTTAAAAATAGATCTGCCCTACGACCCAGCAATTGCACTGCTGGGGATTTACCCTAAAGATACAGATGCAATGAAATGCCGGGACACCTGCACCCCGATGTTTCTAGCAGCAATGTCCACAATAGCCAAACTGTGGAAGGAGCCTCGGTGTCCACAGAAAGACGAATGGATAAAGAAGATGTGGTCTACGTGTACAATGGAATATTACTCAGCCATTAGAAACAACAAATACCCACCAATTGCTTCAATGTGGATGGAACCAGAGGGTATTATGCTGAGTGAAGTAAGTCAATCAGAGAAGGACAAATATTATATGGTCTCCTTATTTGGGGAATATAAAAAATAGTGAAAGGGAATAAAGGGGAAAGGAAAGAAAATGAGTGGGAAATATCAGTGAGGGTGACAGAACATGAGAGACTCCTAACTCTGGGAAATGAACAAGGGGTGGTGGAAAGGGAGGTGAGCGGGGGTTGGGGTGACTGGGTGATGGGCCCTGAGGGGAGGGACTTGACAGGATGGGTACTGGGTGTTATGCTATATGTTGGCAAATCGAACTCCAATAAAAAAATACCCCCCCAAAAAAATAATAACATGCTACTATACAATAAATGGTCAACTGACAAATCAAAGAAGTAATTAAAAATTACATAGAAACAAATGAAAAGGAAAGCACCATGATCTTAAACCTCTGGAATGCATCAAAAGTGTTTCTAAGAGGGAAGTTTATAGTAATATAGGCATTCCTCAAGAAGCAAGAAAAATCTCAAATGAAAATCTAATCTGACACCTAAAGGAGCTAGAAAAAAGAACAACAAACAAAACTTAGAAGCAGAAAAAGCAAGGAAGTCATAAAGATTAGAGCAGAAATAAGTAATATAGAAAGAAACAAATAAACAAATGTAGGTCAATGAACAGGTCAATGAACCCAAGAGCTAGATCTTTGAAAACAATCAACAAAATTAAGAAACTTTTAGTCTGATTTATCAAGGAAAAAAGACAAAGGACTCAAACAAATAAAATCACAAATGAGAAAGGAGAAAGAACAACCAACACCACAGAACTAAAAACAATTTTAAGAAAATATTATTTAAAACCATATGCTGATAAATTGGATAAGTTAGAAGAAATGGGTAAATTCCTAGTAACATACAAACTACCAAAACTGAACCAGGAAGAAATAGAAAATTTGAACAGACCAATAACCAGCACTGAAATTGAATCAAAAAACAAAAAACTCCCAAAAAACAGAAGTCTAGGACCAGAGGGGCTTCACAGGCAAATTCTACCAAACATTAAAAAAAAGTTAAGGGATCCCTGGGTGGCGTAGCGGTTTGGCGCCTGCCTTTTGGCCCAGAGCGCGATCCTGGAGACCCGGGATCGAATCCCACGTCGGGCTCCCGGTGCATGGAGCCTGCTTCTCTCTCTGCCTGTGTCTTTGCCTCTCTCTCTGTGTGTGTGACTATCATAAATTTAAAAAAAAATAAAAATAAAAAAGAGAAGAAAAAATAAAGTTAATACCCAAAATAAGTCAGAGAAAGAAAAATACCATATGATTTCACTCATTTGTGGAATTTAACCAAACAAATGAGCAAAGTAAGAAAAAAGAGAGACAAAGAAACAGACTATTAATGATGAAGAACAAACTGATGGTTACCAGAATGGAAGTGGGTGGGGGGATGGGTTAAAAAGATGATGAGGGCGATCCCTGGATGGCTCAGGGGTTTGGCGCCTGCCTTAGGCCCAGTGAGTAATCTTGGAGTACCAAGATCGAGTCCTATGTCAGGCTCCCTGCATGGAGCCTGCTTCTCCCTCTGCCTGTGTCTCTGCCTCTCTCTCTCTCTCTCTTTTTCTCTCTCTGCGTTTCTCATGAATAAATAAAATCTTTAAAAATAAATAAATAAATAAATAAATAAATAAATAAATAAATAAATAAATAAGATGATGAGGATTAAGGAGTGTACTTGTGATAAACACTGAGTGCTGTATGAAGTATTCAATTACTATATTGTACACCTGAAACTGATACTATATATTAACTAGAATTTAAATAAACCCATTAAAAAATAAGGAAGATTTAATATGTATAATTCTCAAACTATTCTAAAATATAGAAAATGGAAACTTCCAAATTAATTATCTGAGGCCACCATCACCTTGATACCATATACAGACACTAATAAAAAGACAACAGGCCAATATCCCTAATGATCATAGATGCAAATATCCTCAACAAAATACTAGCAAACTGAATCCAACAGTATATTAGCAAAATCTTTCACCAAAATCAAGTGGGATTTACTCCTGTTTTAGAAGCATAGTTCAATATTCATAAATCAATTAGTGTGATGCATCACATAAATAAGAGAAAGGATAAGAACCATGTGATCATTTCAATAGCTTCAGAAAAAGCATCTGAGAAAGCAAAATCTCTATGCATCATAAAAATCCTCAACACTGTAGGTTTGGAGATAACATACCGCAATACAACAAAGGCCTATGAAAAACACACAGCATCATACTTAGTGGTGAAAAATTGAGAGCTTTTCCCCTAAGGTCAGGAACAAGACACAGATGTCCACTCTCACCACTTTTATTCAACATTGCACTGGAAGTCCTAGCCACAGCCATTAAACAACAAAAAGAAATAAAACACATCCAAATCATTAAAGAAGAAGAAGTAAAACTTTCACAATTTGTAGATGACATGATACTATATATAGAAAGCCAGAAAGACTTCACCAAAAACTGCCAGGATTAGTAAATATATCAGTAAATTTGCAGGATACAAAATCAAGTTACAGAAATCTGTTGTATTTCTATGCACCAATAAAGAAACAGCAGGAAGAGAAATAAAGAATCCCATTTACAATGGCACCCCAAATCATAAGATACCTAAGAATAAACCTGACCAAAGAGGTGAAAGACTTGTACTCTGAAAACCATAAAACATTTGATGAAAGAAATTGAAGAGGACACAAAGAAATGGAAAGGTATTCCATGCTCATGGATTAGGAAAACAAATATTATTAAAATGTCCATACCATGCATAGCAATCTATAGATTCAATGCAATCCCTATCAAAAAGCCAACAGAATTTTTCACAGAAATGGAACAAATGACCTTAAAATTTGTATGGAACCACAAAGGACCCTGAGTAGCCAAAGCAAACTTGAAAAAGAAAAAAGAGTAAAACTGTAGGTATCACAATCCCAAATATTAAGATATATTACGAAACTGCAATAATCAAGACAGTAGGGTAAATGGCACAAAAATTGATAAGAATAGAGAGCCCAGAAATATAATTAAATGGCCAATTGATTTTTGACAAAACAGTAAAGAATATCCAAAGGGAAATAGACATTCTCTTTAACAAATGGTGTTGGGAAACTGGACAGCCACATACAAAAGAAAAAAATGGGCCATTTTCCTATATCATACATAAAACTAAACTCAAAATGGATTAAAGGTCTAAATGTGAGACCTGAAATCACAAAACCCTGGAAGAGAGCACAGGCAGTAATTTTTCTGACATCTTCTGTAGCAAGTTTTTCTGGATGTCTCCTAAGGTAAAGGAAAGTGAAACAACAATTAACAATTGGGATTTCATCAAGATAAGAATCTCTTGAACAGTGAAGGAAACAGTAAAACTAAAGAACATACTGAAAAGGAGAAGATATTAGCAAATGACATTTTTGATAAAGGGTTAGTATCCAAGCTATACAGAAAACTTAACACAACTCAACACCATGAAAATAAATAATCCAATTTAAAAATGGCAAAAGACATGAACAGACATTTCTTCAAAAACATACAGGTTGTCAAACAGATATACGAAAAGATATTTTTCTTTTCTGTTTTTTCTTTCTTTCTTTTTTTCTTTCTTTCTTTTTTTTTTTTTACAAAAAGATATTGAACATCACTCCTCATCAGGGAAATGCAAATCAAAATCATAATGAGATACCACCTCATATCTGTCAGAATGGCCAAAATCAACAACACAAGACACAACAAGTGTTGGCAAGGATGGGGAGAAAAGGGAGACCTCTTGCACTGCTGATAGGAATTCAAACTGGTATAGCTTCTGTGGAAAATAATATAGAGGCTCCTAATTTAAATTTAAAAAATTAAAATAGAATTACCCTATGATCCAGTAATACCAATAGTGGCTCTTTACCCAAAGAATATAAAAACAACTAATTCAAAGGTACACATGTACCTCAATGTTTACAGCAGCATTATTTTTTTAAGATTTATTTATTTATTCATGAGACACACACACACACACACACACACACACACACACAGAGGCAGAGACATAGGCAGAAGGAGAAACAGGCTCCATGCAGGGACCACGCCCTGAGCCAAATCAGAGGCTCAATCACTGAGCAACCCAGGCATCACTACAGCAGCATTATTTACATAGTCAAGCTATGGAAGCAGCCCAAGTGTCCATAAATACACACACATACACACACATACACAATGGAATATTACTCAGCCATAAAAATGAAATCTTGCCATTTGCAGACGTGCATGGATCTAGAGGATATAATGCTAAGTGAAATAAGTAAGTCAGAGCAAAACAAATGCCATATAATTTCACTCATATGTAGAATTTAAGAAGGAAAACAAATGACCAAAGAAAAAAAGAGACAAACTAAGAAACAAACTCAACTATAGAGAACAAATTGCTGGTTACCTCAGTGGAGGTGGATAGAGGGATGGGTCAAATAGGTGATAGGGATTAAGAGTACATCTTTGATGAGCACTGAGAAATGTATAGAATTGCTGAATCACCATATTGTGTGTTAACTATACTGGAATTAAATTTTTTTTATTTAAAGATTAGAAAAGCACTTTAGAAACATTTTCAATACTTTAATTCCTCTTCATTTTGCCCAATGCGTCTATTGCTGATATTACCTCAATGTTAAGAGGGGATGGAAGCCTGCACTGTCACACAGATGACCATCTGTTCAGGCTCTGAGGCCTACTCCTAACCAGCATTAGTACATCACATGTGTTAGGTCCTCATTGTCTTGCCTTGCCCAGGAAATATACTTAGTATGATTTAACTGTTGTTCATGAGATCATAACCATATTAAGCTGTTGGAAGTACAACAAAAATAACCTAATATACTGTTTCTACAGGTGTTGTTTGAAGTGACTGACCTATTAAATGCTCCTGAAAAGGGAATTTCAGTGCTATGTTACTTTGAGAGTCATGGTATATTTTGTTTCTCTTTTAGGTAATCGTAATACTCATTAGTCTATTGAAAGCTCTGAGAAATCTCAAAATATCACATCTCCTTAAAGCAGCATTTGATGAACTTAGTTGAATCAGACCCATTGATTTTGCTTTGAATATTGTTGTTGTTCTGAATAATATTTTTACTAATATGTCAGGCAAAAGAGGGTGCCGGTGACCTAATTGCATCATAATACTTTTTACTGTATCACATTTGCACATGTCTGAACACCTCACGGTGCACTTTTGCATCTTTCCAGAACAGCCAGTTTCTTCCATTGGAAGAAACTGAGGTACAGAGAGCTTAGATAACTTTGCAAGCTCACTCAGGTACAGACTATTCTCGAAACCTGCTTCTTGGCACTTTATATTGCGTTCATTGTAGCTGATCGCAGAGATGTGAGGCTTCCTCAATTAGTAACGCTATCTTTTCATAAATGAAGAAAATGAGACCCAGTGACCTTAGATAATCAATTTGCAAAGAGTGAATAGGCTGGTATGAGTTTGGACCTCATGAGTAGCTCTTGCAGCTACCTCTCTGCTTTAACTGCTGTCCCAGCTTCCCCTCTCTGACACTCACAATCACCCTTTGCTAGTCTCCTTTTCTCCTCTTCTTTTGATTATTAGAAGGCCCAGGACTCAATCATTGGACCTCTTGTTTCTATCTCCCTAAACATATGCTTCCTAAACAATTCCATAGTTTCTAATATTCTGTTTGCCCTTCATTATTCCATCTCTGCCCTTTTCCACTCCTCTCTTTGCCCCGCAGAGCCGACCTCCATGGACTGAACCAAGTAAGCGCTCCTCCCTCTGGCTTCTTACCGTGTTCAGTAATTGAGAAACTCCTGCAGGAGATGAGGCAGCACATGGTCTGTTGGTAATATTATATTGTCCCTTTGGGGGCAACTGCTCCTTTGGGGCAACACTGTTTCCATGGTTTTAGGTCTTCCTGGATTCTTATAACTGTTCCTCACTGTTTTTGTACTCTGAGTGCTGATGGCAATCCCTTTTGATGCCTTTCATGATACTGCCTTCAATTACTCTTTCATTTGTGCCACCTTTTCTTAAAGGACTTGTATGTCTATAGACAATATTAATTGGGTGGAAGACCCCCAAATGGCATCTCCATCTTCGATTTTTCACTTAGGAACTCAACTCTCATATTTAATAAGAATTTCAAATTTAAAATAGCTGAAACCAAGATTCTGATATTTTTTCTTCCTATCAAATTTGATCCTATCACAGTCTTATGTATTTTAGGTAACTGGAAATTCTTCAGATGGCTTAGAGCTTCTGTGTCTTTGTGCCACCACATATCTGAAATGCAACATAATGTGTGCCTCTACCTTCAATCATTTCTAATATCTCCACTACCACCATTTTGGCTCACATTATTGCAAGTGAATTAAATGCTTTTGCTTCTGCTCCATGCATTCTTTTCTCAACACAGGTCCTGCTGAAAGTAAGTCAGATCATGTCACTATCCTGCCCAAAACCTTCTAGTGGCTTTACTTCTTACCAAAGGTCTTGCCATGACCTACAAGATCATATATTTTGCCCTGTAAGTTCTCTGCCTTCATTGTTTCACAACCACTCTTCCAGCCACACATGTATCCTCCATGACCCTTGAATACACTTGGTGCACTACAGCCTGGAGCTTTGTGCTTTCATTGCCTTCACCTCAACAGTCTTGCCCCAGATTTCTGTAGGACTCATTTCTTCACTGTCTTCAAGTCCTAATTCAGATGTCACTTTCCCCGGACATCTTATCTGAAATTTCAAACTCCTCCACTTTCTATCTACCTTCTCTGCTTTATTATTTTTTTTTCTTAGCCTTAACTGCTAGTTAATATACTATATATGACTTTTTTCTTTTCTTTTTTTTTTTAAGTGTCTCCTCACTAGAATGCAAACTCCATGAGGTAATCATTATTTCTTATTTTACAAAGGAAGGAGCTGAGACACGGGGAGGTAAAATTATTTGATCAATATTCCAGGTCTTTTGGATGAAATTGTGTAGGTCCAAATGATGAGCAATCCAGGATTTCCACCAAGATGAGATGGTTTAGGTATGGGATGGAAAATTGAATGGAACTTACAGAGATCTGGAAACATGATAGATAAGGTGTGGTTTTAGGGGCTTTTACAGAAATGCTACCTTATAACAATAATTCATATACTTTTGGGGTGGGAGAGAGATGTTTATTTTAATTATGTGCCTGAACCTCTCCTCTTTGTATTAAAAGTTTTCTTTTTAATTTTTATTTATTTATGATAGTCACATACAGAGAGAGAGAGAGGCAGAGACACAGGCAGAGGGAGAAGCAGGCTCCACGCACCGGGAGCCCAACGTGGGATTCGATCTGGGGTCTCCAGGATCGCGCCCCGGGCCAAAAGCCGGCGCCAAACCGCTGCGCCACCCAGGGATCCCTCCTCTTTGTATTAAAGTGTATCTTTCTTCCATAGGCCTTTGATTAGATGAACACAGTGTGAGAGCAGATAACTACAGAGCACTTGGGCTATGCAGATACACCATCTTCACATACATTACCTCACTCACTCTCCACTTTGCTCCCATGACCTTGTTTAGAGTTGAAGGATCAAAGGGACTAAATCACTTGTCTGGAGTTACCCAATTAAGAAGCTGCAGTGTCAGTGCTTGGACTCAGATTTGTCTGGTCCCAACACCTATACTGCTAACTACTACTCTTAATACTCCACTCTTCTGTTTTTTGTAGAACAATCCAGAGAGTCTCAATTTTCAGTCATTTATTTTAGTCACATTGCAACAGCTCCATAGAGATTGAATGTGTATTAGAAAGCCTCTTTGCTTACTACAAGATAAACCATTGTTTTTTTTTAATGTGTGACCCTTTTATGTTAATTTCATAAAAGCACCTAAAAAGTATCTTAATTTATGCTGACATTTAAATTAGTATGGCATTGTTTAAAAAATAATGTAATTCAGAATTGTGAAGCATGGAAAGCACCCAATCAAAACAAAATCAGAAGTTAACAACAGTAACATTGCAGGAGGTAGTACCTTTTCTTTGAGACAGGTGAAATATTCTGCAGATATACACGAACCTAGAGATATCTCTGTTACATTGACAACATTTAGATATAGTAGCTACAACACTTAGATACACTATATAGAGCATGTGATTGCAAAATATTTACCCAAACTGAAAGGATTTAGTGTGAGACTACATACACTTGCTGTTTTACTTCTTTTACAGTGTTCATCACATTCTAATTCTTTTTGAAAAAAATTCCAGTTAGTTAACATACAGTGTATTATTAGTTTCAGGTGTACAATATAGTGATTTGACACTTCCATGCCAGATCTGATGCTCATCACCAGTGCACTACTTAATCCCCATCCCCACTCCATGTCCTCCATCTAGTAACCAGTAGTTTGTTCTCTAAAAGTAATAGTCTGTTTCTTGATTTGTCTTTCTCTCTTTTCTTCCTTTGCTCATTTATTTCTTAAATTCTATATATGAGTGAAATCATATGGTATTTGTCCTCTGATTTATTTCACTTAGCACTGTACTCTCTAACTCCATTCATATCATTGCAAATGACAAGATTTCATTCTTTTTTTATGGCCGAATAATATTTCAGTATACACATGTGCATGCGTGTGCATGCACACACACACACACACACTCTGCCACACCACATCTTGATCCATTCAATTGATGAACATTTGTGCTGCTTCCATAGTTTGGCTATTGTAAGTAATGCTGCTATAAACATAGAGGTGCCTGTATCGCTTTGAATTAGTATTTTTGTATTCTTTTTTTTTTAAAGATTTTATTTATTTATTCATGAGAAACACACAGAGAGAGGCAGAGACACAGTAGGAGGGAGAAGCAGGCTCCATTCAGGGAGCCTGATGTGGTACTCAATCCCAGGACCATAGGATCACACCTTGGGCTGAAGGCAGACACTCAACCACTGAGCCACCCAGGTGCCTCCAGTATTTTTTGGGTAAGTACCCAGTAGTGTGATTTCTGGATCACAAGGTAGTCCTATTTTTAACTTTTTGAGGAAACTCCACACTGTATTCCACAGCGCTTGTACCAGTCTTCATACTTACCAACAGTGCAAGAGGGCTCCTTTTTCTCCACATCCTCCCCAAAACTTGTCGTTTCTTGTGTTGTTGATTTTTGGCCATTCTGACAGATGTGAAGTTACCTCACTGTGGTTTTGATTTGCATTTCTCTGATGATCAGTGATGTTGAGCAATTTTCATGTGTCTGTTGGTCATCTGCATGTCTTCTTTGGAGAAGTGTCTATTCATGTCTTCTGCCCATTTTGATTGGATTATTCATTTTATGGGTGTTGATTTTTATAAGTTCTTTAAAAAAAAAGATTTTATTTATTCATGAGAGACACAGAGAGAGAGGCAGAAACACAGGCAGAGGGAGAAGCAGGCTCCATGCAGGGAGCCCGACATGGGACTCGATCCTGGGTCTCCAGAATCATGCCCTGGGCCGAAGGCAGGCGCCAAACCGCTGAGCCACCTGGGCTGTCCGATTTTTATAAGTTCTTTATACATTTTATTTTATTTTTTTTAAAGATTTTTTTATTTACTTATGAGAGACACAGAGAGGGAGAGAGAGAGAGAGAGAGAGAGAGAGAGAGAGAGGCAGAGACACAGGCAGGGGGAGAAGCAGGCTCCACGCAGCCTGACGTGGGACTCCATCTGGGGTCTCCAGGATCAGGCCCTGGGCTGAAGGCAGCACCAAACCCCTGAGCCACCCGGCTGCCCTCTTTATACAGTTTATATACTAACCCTTTATCAGATAAGTCATTTGCAAAAATCTTCTCCCATTCCATAAATTGCCTTTTAGTTTTGTTGATTGTTTCCTCACTGCGCAGATTTTTATTTTGCTGTATTTCCCGTAGTTTATTTTTGCTTCGCTTTCCCTTGCCTCAGGAGACATATGTAGAAAAATATGGCCTTGGCAAATGCCAGAGACCGCATTGCCTATGTTCTTGTCTAGGATTTTTATGGTTTCAGGTCTCACATTTAGACCTTTAATCCATTTTGAGTTTAGTTTTGTGTAGAGTGTAAGAAAGTGGTCCCATTTCATTATTTTGCATGTTACTGTCCGCTTTTCCCAACACTGTTGAAGAGAGTGTCTTTTTCTTTTTTTTTAAATATTTTATTTATTCATGAGAGACCGAGAGAGAGAGAGAGAGAGAGAGAGAGAGAGGCATAGACACAGGCAGAGGGAGAAGCAGGCTCCATTCCATACAGGGTCTCAATCCCGGGTCTCTAGGACCACACCCTGGGCTGAAGGCGGTACTAAACCGCTGAGCCACCCGGGCTGCCCGAGAGTGTCTTTTTCCCGTTGGATATTCTTTCCTTCTTTGTCAAAGATTGACCATATAATTGTGGGTTTATTTCTGGATTTTCTATTCATTTCTATTGATCTATGTGTCTATCTGTGCCAGTACCATAGTGTTTTGAATACTACACCTTTGTAATAGAACCTGAAGTCTGAAATTGTGACACATCTGGCTTTGCTTTTATTTTATTTATTTATTTTTCAAGGTGCTTTGGCTATTCAGGGTCCTTTGTGGTTCCATACAAATTTTAAGGTCAATTGTTCCATTTCTGTGAAAAATTCTGTTGGCTTTTTGATAGGGATTGCATTGAATCCATAGATTGCTATGAGTGGTATGGACATTTTAATAATATTTATTTTCCTAATCCATGAGCATGGAATACCTTTCCATTTCTTTGTGTCCTCTTCAATTTCTTTCATCAATGCTTTATAGTTTTCAGGGTACAAGTCTTTCACCTCTTTGGTCAGGTTTATTCTTAGGTATCTTATGATTTGGGGTGCCATTGTAAATGGGATTGTTTCTTTATTTCTCTTCCTGCTGTTTCTTTATTGGTGCATAGAAATACAACAGATTTCTGTAACTTGATTTTGTATCCTGCAAATTTACTAATCCTGGCAGTTTTTTGTTGAAGTCTTTCTGGCTTTTTATATATAGTACCATGTCATCTACAAATTGTGAAAGTTTACTTCTTCTTCTTTAATGATTTGGATGGGTTTTATTTCTTTTTGTTGTTTAATGGCTGTGGCTAGGACTTCCAGTGCAATGTTGAATAAAAGTGGTGAGAGTGGACATCTGTGTCTTGTTCCTGACCTTAGGGGAAAAGCTCTCAATTTTTCACCATTAAGTATGATGCTGTGTGTTTTTCATAGGCCTTTGTTGTATTGCGGTATGTTATCTCCAAACCTACAGTGTTGAGGATTTTTATGATGCATAGAGATTTTGCTTTCTCAGATGCTTTTTCTGAAGCTATTGAAATGATCACATGGTTCTTATCCTTTCTCTTATTTATGTGATGCATCACACTAATTGATTTATGAATATTGAACTATGCTTCTAAAACAGGAGTAAATCCCACTTGATTTTGGTGAAAGATTTTGGCTTGTTGTGTTTTCATTTCATTAGTCCCCATGTATTTTTTATTTCCTCTTTGTTTTCTTAGTTGAACCATTAATTTTTTAGTACCATGTTATTTCACCTCCATGTATTTGTGCTCTTTCAAGATTTTTTTCTTGTGCTTGATTTCCAGTTTTATATTGTTGTGGTCAGAAATTGCATGGTATAATTTTGATCTTTTTTAATTTGTGGAGACTTGTTTTGTGACCTATATGTAATCTTTTCCAGGGAATGTTCCATGTGCACTTAAAAAGAATGTGTATTCTGCTTTTTTAGGATAGAATGCTTTTTAGGATAGAATGTCTGGGATCCCTGAGTGGCTCAGCGGTTTAGTGCCTGCCTTCAGCCCAGGGTGTGATCCTGGAGTCCTGGGATTGAGTCCCACATCAGGCTCCCTGCATGGAGCCTGCTTCTCCCTCTGTGTGTGTCTCTACCTCTCTCTCTCTCTCTCTCTCTCTCTGTCTCTCATGAATGAATAAATAAAATCTTTTAAAAAAAGGATGGAATGTTCTATTTGTTAAAATCGTCTGTTCCAGTGTGTCATTCAAAGCCACTTCTTATTGATTTTCTGTTTGGATAATATTTCCATTGATGGAAGTGGAGTGTTAAAGTCCCCTACAATTATTATATTACTATCAATTAGTTCCTTTATGTTTGTAATGAACTTGCTTATGTATTTGGGTAGTCCCATGTTAGGAGCATAAATATTGACAATTGTTTTATCTTCTTGTTGGATTGTTTCCCCCTTATGATTACATAGTGTCCTTCTTTTCTCTTGTTACTGTCTTTGTTTTAAGGTCTATTTTGTCTGATATCAGTATTGCAACCCCAGCTTTCTTTTGACATACATTTAATTTATAAATATTTCTCTAACCCCTCACTGTCAATGTCCATTTGTCTTTAGATCTGAAATGAGTCTCTTGTAGACAACAAATACATGGGTTTTACTTTTTTATCCACTGTGACATTCTATGTCTTTTGATTAGGGCTTTTAGTCCATTTACATTCAAAGTAATTAAGTATGTACTTATTGCCACTTTGTTACTAGCTTTATGTTTTTTTTTAATAGTTCTTCCCTATTCCCCTCTTTTCTTGTTCCCTTTTCTCACAGTTCACTGGCTTTCTTTAGTGATATACTTGGATCCCTTCCTATTTATTTTTTACATATCTATTACCAGTTTTTTAAATTTTTTTTACCATTAGGTTTATCTATAACATCTTACACATATATCAGTTGATATTAAGTTGACGGTCAATTATGTTTGAACCCATTTTTTACTCCTGTCATTCTACATTTTAAGCTTATGGTGTCATACTTTACATCCTTTTTTGGTGAATCCTTTGACTAGATTACAGATATACTTATTTTTACTACTTCTGTGCTTCCTGCTTTTCTTACTGTTTATTATTCTCTTGCCTTTCCACTCAGAGAGTCCCCTCTAATATTTCATATAGGGATGTTTTAGTGGTCATGATTTCCTTACATTTTTGTTTTTCTGGGAAACTCTTTCTTGTATTTTGAATGACAGCCTTGGTGGATAGAGTATTTTGGTTGTAGGTTTTTTTCTTTCAGCATTTTGTATTTTGAAAATGTCATGCTATCCTCTTTTGGCCTGCAAAGTTTCTGCTGATAAATCAGCTGATGGCCTTATACAGTTTCCCTTTTATATAACCACTTTATTTTATCTTACTGCTCTTAAAATTCTGTCTTTATCACTACCTTCTAGGACTTTAATTACTACATCTTGGTGTGGACCTCTTGGGTTGATTTTGTTGGGATATTGCTGTGCCTGATCTTAATGTCTTTTCATTACCTAAATTCATGAAGTTCTCAACTATTATTTCTTAAAATAATTTTTCTGATCCTTCTCTCTCTTCTCCTTCTTGATCCATATAATGCAAATTTTATTATGCTTGGTGATGTCACTAAGTTTCTTTAGTCTTTTTTTTTCATTTATTATTATTTTTTCTCTATATATTATTCAGATTGAGTGTTTTCCATTGTTCTGTCCTCCAGGTCACTGTTCCATTCTTTTTTTTTTTTAATATTTTATTTATTCATGAGAATACACACACAGAGAGAGAGAGAGAGAGAGAGAGAGAGAGAGGCAGAGACACAGGCAGAGGGAGAATCAGGCTCCATGTAGGGAGCCCGATGTGGGACTCGATCCTGGGTCTCCAGGATCACACCCTGGGCCAAAGGCGGTGCTAAACCCCTGAGCCACCTGGGCTGCCCGACTGTTCCATTCTTTTGCTTCCTCTGGTCTACTATTTTTCCCTCTAGTGTATTTTTAATTCTAGTTATTGACTTCTTCATTTGTGATAGGTTATTTTTTTATGTTTTCTATCTCCTTGTTGCAGATCTCACTGAAGTCTTCCACTCTTTTCTCAACTACAATGAATATCCTTGTGATCATTGCTTTAAATCCTCTATACATTTTGTTAAGCTCTCTTGCTGTGATTTTGTCCCAGTCTTTTATATGGGATATATTCCTCTATCTCCTCATTTGTTTAACTTTGTGTCCATTTCTATGCATTAGGAAAGTCAGCTACATCTTCTGCTTTTGAAAGTAGGGATGTTATTAGAAAGAAGTCCTATAGTGCTGTGTAAAGTAATGTCCCCTGCCACCCAAATCTGACACTTCATAGGTGTCTCCTATGTGTGTTGCATGTGCTCTATTACTGTGGTTGAAACATGTTTGCCTTCAGTCCAGTTGTCTGAAATGAGTTTCTTTGCCTGGTTAGGGCATGATCTGGTCCCTGTGTTGTTAGAGGCCCAATCTGGGGCTGCCTTGGACTGGAGTTGAATCATACTAGATGTTTGTCAGAGATGCAGTAGCACTGAACTTCAGGGTGCCTTCTATTGTCCCTTTTGGATCTTTCATTGATAGGTTGGTATTGCAGTCTGACCTGCTATCTGCACCCAGTGCATTGCTGAGGCTGCAGTTGGACTGGTGTGTGTGATTATCTTTCCCTCTCAGTGTGTAGGAGTCACTTTGGAGTGGTACTGACTGCTGACAAAGGTTATTTGAACACTGCCAGACTTGTGGCACCACCTTGGGTGGGCTTTGGCTAAGGATATGTTGGAGGGGGTTAGGTCTTCAGGAAAATGTGGCGGAAGTGTTTGTAGTGCCAGAAAAGTTTGTGCTGATTTGCTGTGGTGGGGACCTGCAACTGACCTTGAAAACTCCTGCCCAAGCTGTCTGGAGTGGGTGAATTGGCAGAAGTATGTGGGATGGGGCATGCTGTTCACCTCGCAAGCTAGGTGAACAGTCTTGGTGCTGTGTTGGTTCTCACGAATGTCCGTGTATCTAGGCTAGGGATGGGGGGAAATGACATATGCCAACTCTTCTGTCCTTGGAGAAGCCTCCCAAAGATCCTTGTCCCTCCAGTCTGTGCTCTGAAATTAGTAAATAAATATTCTTCCCATATACCCCAGGCATTTTCCAAACAGTTTCTATGCTGTGCCTCAGGGAGCTCCTTTTAAAGACAGGGACTCCATCCTCTGGGCTTTTCCAGAGCTAAGCCCTCTGATTTTAAAAGTACCAGATTTTAAGCCCCACTGACTATTATGTCCCTCTGGTTTTCAAAGCCAAATGTTATGGGGATTCATCTTCCTAATACGGGTCCCCAGGCTTAGGGTGGGAGTCTGATCCTCTCCCCTCTCCACACTTGGAAGATATGTTGCTGTGTTCCTCCCTCTATGTCCTGCACATACACTTGCTTCTGACCACATTTCCACCATTATTACCCTCTTTGATGTGGCCTCTTCTCTACATCTAGTTGTGGAGAGTCTGTTCTGCCAGTCTTTGGGTCATTTCCTGGGTTTTTTACATTTATGTGGGTGTTATCTAGTTGTATCTGTGAGATGAGGTGAGATTAAGATCCTACCACTCTGCCATGTTCCCAGAAAGTCCCTAGCATTATTTTATTGGTTATCCACAAACTCTCCTGAGGTGGATACTCCTCAGGAGTAATTGGATTACTCCAATTTACACAGAAGAAAAGGCATGGAAATTGTTATTAACTGATCTGAAAGCATGCTTCCCTGGCTAGTACCAGAAGAGCAGAGGTTTATATATATGTAGTGGGAATCCACTCTATGAAATAAACCCAAAGCAAATTTTCATTTCCATCAGTATTGGAGGAGTAAGTATCAGAGGTGGATGAGTATATGATTGCTTTGGGCTAGGCACTGTGACCCACAAGTGGTGTGGAGTCATTTAACATGCCTGTTAGAACACACCCCAGACAACACCTTACACTTTCAGAAATCTTGGAATAGGTTATTTTTCAGTGGAATTAGCCTTTCCTAGTGGAATTACAAGAATAATGCACTAGGAATGCTATTAGCAATAACTCACATTCATTGATTTCTGTGGATTTAATTGGGGTCTTGTATCTCCACCTTTGATTTTCTTCCCATTATACTTCTTATTTATTTATTTATTTATTTATTTATTTATTTATTTATTTATTTAGAAAAGGAAATGCTTTCTATTGGTAGAATTTAAGGCATTTGTGGTAAGGGCATAGACTTATATTTAGGTGGTAGATCTTTCTTGTCTTCAAATCATAAAAGTTTCCCTTTATTTTTATCTTGCCTCACTGTTCCCATGTGGTGTGAGAACAATCATTAGGCTCTGAGTCTTTGGAATTAGATTTTTAAGGCATTTATTGTGCTTTTTCTTTTTAACTAATGCAAAATTAATTACATGATTTTTTCCTCTAATGGTTACTTTATATCTCACTTATTGCATCCCATTTTTTCTTACATGTCATATTTTCAACACTGTAATTTTCCAAATATTTTTCATTTTCCCTTTAATTCAAGACTTTTAAAAAAAAGATTTTATTTATTTATTCATGAGAGACACAGAGAGAGGCAAAAACACAGGCAGAGGGAGAAGCAGGCTCCATGCAAGGAGCCCAACATGGGACTCGATCCTGGGTCTCCAGGATCACACCCCAGGCTGAAGGCAGTGCTAAACCGCTGAGCCACCAGGGCTGCCTTAGAGACTTTTTTAACAGAGAAATTGTTATGGTACAGATGGAGAGATACTTTGTTGCTTTTTGTTTATCTATTTCTTTTCTAGCTATATTGCATGGTACATTCTTCCTTTATAAGTTATAAAGTTTTTTGTGGCCTACTAAATCATCAATTTTAATACATTTTTATGTGTACTTGAAAGAAAGATGTATTTTCTAATGACAGCGTTTTGAGATTTATATATGTAAATACATAATCCCATATATAAAATCATATATATATGTATATATATGCTCTAAATCCTGTTTCAACTTTTTAATCTGGCTTTGTCTGAATTGTGTTAATGTCTTATTATTTTTATTTCTCCTTGAATCTCTTTAAATTTCTACTTTTAAAAGTTTCTTCTTTAATTGATGCCTAGATAATAATTTTTATACATTCATGGGCAAATGTAATCTTTTTATAAAATGCCCTTCTCTTTCTCACTTAATACTTTTTTCATTAGATTGCATATCTTTTCTGAAATGATCACAATTCCTGCATTTCTTTAAATTAATAGACTTTTTTAAAAAGCAGTTTTGGCTTATACAATTGAGCCACCAGATACCCTTCAAAACTGTCAAAATGGTTATTCTAATTATTGATTTAATAATTTATAGTAATAATTATAATAATAATTTTTAACATATTTCCTGTGATCTGTGAAGAGGGAGAGTTTGACTTCTTTGCCAATTTGAATGTCCTTTATTTCTTTTTGTTGCCTGATTGCTGAGGCTAGGACTTCTAGTACTATGTTTTATAGCAGTGGTGAGAGTGCTCATCCCTGTCCTGTTCCCGATCTTCGGGGAAAGGCTCCCAGTGTTTCCCCATTGAGAATATTTGCTGAGGGCTTTTCGTAGATGGCTTTTAAGATGCTGAGGAATGTTCCCTCTATCCCTACACTCTGAAGAGTTTGGATCAGGAGTGGATGCTGTTATTTATATAGTGAAAGGGAAAATAAGGGAAGGGAGAAGAAATGTGTGGGAAATATCAGAAAGGGAGACAGAACGTAAAGACTGCTAACTCTGGGAAACGAACTAGGGGTGGTAGAAGGGGAGGAGGGCGGGGGGTGGGAGTGAATGGGTGACGGGCACTGGGTGTTATTCTGTATGTTAGTAAATTGAACACCAATAAAAATAAATAAATAAAAAAAAAAAAAAAAAAAAAAAAAAAAAGGAGTGGATGCTGTACTTTTCAAATGCTTTCTCTGCATCTGTTGAGATGATCATATGGTTCTTGTTTTTTCTCTTGTTGATATGATCTATCACATTGATTGCTTTATGACTGTTGAACCAGCCTCACAACCCAGGTATAAATCCCACTTGGTCATGGTGAATAATCTTCTTACTGTATCGTTGGATCCTGATGGCTAGAATCTTGTTGAGAAGATTTGCATCTGTGTTCATCAGGGATATTGGTCTATAATTTTCCTTTTTGGTAGGGTCTTTGTCTGGTTTTGGAATTAAGGTGATGCTGGCCTCATAGAATGAGTTTGGAAGTACTCCATCTCTTTCTATCTTTCCAAACAGCTTTAGTAGAATAGGTATGGTTTCTTCTTTAAATGTTTGATAGAATTCCCCTGGGAAGCCATCTGGTCCTGGACTTTTGTGTCTTGGGAGGTTTTTGATGACTGCTTCAATTTCCTCCCTGGTTATTGGCCTGTTCAGGTTTTCTATTTCTTCCTGTTACAGTTTTGGTAGTTTGTGGCTTTCCAGGAATGTGTCCATTTCTTCTACATTGCCTAATTTATTGGCGTATAGCTGCTCTTAATAACTTTTTAAAATCGTTTGTATTTCCTTGGTGTTGGTAGTGATCTCTCCTTTCTCATTCATGATTTTATTAATTTGAGTCTTCTCTCTCTTCTTTTTAATAGGGCTGGCTAATGGTTTATGTATCTTATTAATTCTTTCAAAGAACCAACTCCTGGTTTTGTTGATCTGTTCCACAGTTCTTCTGGTCTCTATTTCATTGAATTCTGCTCGAATCTTTATTAACTCTCTTCTGCTGCGTGAAGATTTTATTTGCTGTTCCTTTTCCAGCTCCTTTAGGTGCAAGGTTAGCTTTTGTATTTGAGTTCTTTCTAGTTTTGGATGGATGCTTGTATTGTATTTCCCCCTCAGGACTGCTTTTGCTGTATCCCAAAGATTTTGAGTGGTTGTATCTTCATTCTCATTAGTTTCCATGAATCCTTTGAATTCTTCCTTAATTTCCTGGTTGACCCTTTCATCTTTTAGCAGATGGTCTTTAACCTCCACGTGTTTGAAATCCTTCCAAACTTCTACTTGGACTTTAGTTCTAGTTTCAAAGCATTATGGTCTGAAAATATGCAGGGGATGATCCCAATCTTTTGGTATCGGTTAAGACCTGATTTGTAACCCAGTATGTAGCCTATTCTGGAGAAAGTTCCATGTGCGCTTGAGAAGAATGTGTATTAAGTTGCGTTTGGATGTAAAGTTCTGTAAATATCTGCAAAATCCATCTCATCCAGTGTATCATTTAAAGCTCTTGTTTCTTTGGAGATGCTGTGGTTAGAATATCTATCAATTGTAGAAAGCGCCGTGTTCAAGTCACCAAGTATAAGTGTATTATTATCTAAGTATGTCTTAACTTTGGTTATTAATTGATTGATATACTTGGCAGCTCCCGCATTCAGGGCATAAATATTCATGATTGTTAGGTCCTCTTGTTGGATAGATCCTCTAAGTATGATGTAGTGTCCCTCTTCATCTCTCACTACAGTCTTTGGTATAAACTTTAATTTATCTGATTTGAGGATGGCTACCCCTGCTCTCTTTTGAGGACCATTTGAATGGTAAATGATTCTCCAACCTTTCATTTTCAGGCTGTAGGTGTCCTTAGGTCTAAAATGAGTCTCTTGTAGACAACAAATAGATGGGTCTTGCTTTTTTATTGGTTTATGAAACCCAGTATCTACTGATGAGATCATTAAGCCCATTCACATTCAGAGTTACTATTGAAAGATATGAATTTAGTGTCATCATAATACCTATTCAATCCCTGTTTCTGTGGATTGTTTCCTTGGACTTCCTCTCTCCCTCATCGAAGATAACATGATACTGTACATAGAAAACCCAAAAGACTCCACCCCAAGATTGCTAGAACTCATACAGCAATTCAGCAGTGTGGCAGGATACAAAATCAATGCCCAGAAATCAGTGGCATTTCTGTAGACTAAAAATGAGACTGAAGAAAGAGAAATTAAGGAGTCAATCCCATTTATAATTGCACCCAAAAGCATAAGTTACCTAGGAATAAACCTAACCAAAGAGGTAAAGGATCTATACCCTAAGAACTACAGAGCACTTCTGAAAGAAATTGAGGAAGACACAAAGAGATGGAAAAATATTCCATGCTCATGGATTGGAAGAATTAATATTGTGAAAATGACAATGTTACCCAGGGCAATTTACACATTTAATTTAATCCCTATCAAAATACCATGGACTTCCTTCAGAGAGTTGGAATAAATCATCTTAAGATTTGTGTGGAGTCAGAAAAGACCCTGAATAGTCAGGGGAATGTTAAAAAAGAAAACAAGAGCTGGGGGCATCACAATGCCAGATTTCAGGTTGTACTACAAAGCTGTGCTCATCAAGACAGGGTGGTCACCCCAGTCACCCCAAGCCCCCAGCACCTCCCTTTTCACTACCCCGTGTTCATTTCCCAGAGTTAGGTGTCTCTCATGTTTTGTCACCCTCACTGATATTTTCACTCATTTTCTCTCTTTCCCTTTTATTCCCTTTATTATTTTTTATATTCCCCAAATGAATGAGACCATATAATGTTTGTCCTTCTCCGATTGACTTACTTCACTCAGCATAATACCCTCCAGTTCCATCCACGTCGCAGCAAATGGTGGGTATTTGTCGTTTCTAATGGCTGAGGAATATTCCATTGTATACATAAACCACATCTTCTTTATCCATTCATCTTTCGATGGACACCGAGGCTCCTTCCACAGTTTGGCTATTGTGGACATTGCTGCTAGAAACATCGGGGTGCAGATGTTCCAGCATTTCACTGCATCTGTATCTTTAGGGTAAATCCCTAGCAGTGCAATTGCTGGGCCATAGGGCAGTTCTATTTTTAACTCTTTGAGGAACCTCCATACAGTTTTTCAGAGTGGCTGTACCAGTTCATATTCCCACCAACAGTGCAAGACGGTCCCCGTTTCTCCACATCCTCCCCAACATTTGTTATTTCCCTTCTTATTAATTTTCACTATTCTCACTGGTGAGAGGTGGTATCTCATTGTGGTTTTGATTTGTATTTCCTTGATGGTAAGTGATGCTGAGCATTTTTCTCATGTGCTTGTTGGCCATGTCTATGTCTTCCTCTGTGAAATTTCTGTTCAAGTCTTCTGCCCATTTCATATTGGATTGTTTGTTTCTTTGCTGTTGAGTTTAATAAGGTCTTTATAGATCTTGGAAACTAGCCCTTTATCTGATAGGTCATTTGCAAATATCTTCTCCCATTCTGTAGGTTGTCTTTTAGTTTTGTTGACTATTTCTTTTGCTGTGCAGAAGCTTCTTATCTTGATGAAGTCCCAATAATTCATTTCTGCTTTTGTTTCTCTTGCTTTTCTGAATGTATCTTGCAAGAAGTTGCTGTGGCCGAGTTCAAGAAGGGTGTTGCCTGTGTTCTCCTCTAGATTTTGATGGAATCTTGTCTCACATATAGATCTTTCATCCATTTTGAGTTTATCTTTGTGTTCAGTGTAAGAAAATGGTCCAGTTTTATTCTTCTACATTGACTTTCCAATTTTCCCAACACCATTTTTTGAAGAGATTATCCTTTTGCCAGTGGATATTCTTTCCTGCTTTGTTGAATATTAGTTTACCATAGAGTTGAGGGTCTATTTCTGGATTCTCTATTCTGTTCCATTGATCTATGTGTCTGTTTTTGTGCCAGTACCACACTGTCTTGATGATCACAGCTTTGTAATACCACTTGAGGTTGGGCATTGTGATGCCACCAGGTTTGGTTTTCTTTTTCAACATTCCTTTGGCTATTCTGGGTTTTATGGTTCCATACAAATTTTAAGATTATTTATTCCAGTTCTGTGAAAAATGTTGTTGGGGGCAGCCCCGAAGGTTTAGCAGTTTAGTGCTGCCTTCAGCCCAGAGCGTGATCCTGGAGACCTGGGATCAAGTCCCATGTTGGGCTGTCTGTGTGGAGCCTGCTTCTCTCTCTGCCTGTGTCCCATGTCAGGCTCCCTGAATGGAACCTGCTTCTCCATTTGCCTGTGTTTCTGCCTTTCTCTCTCTCTGTTTCTAATAAATAAAATCTTTAAAAAATGTTATGGTATTTTGATAGGGATTGCAATAAATGTGTCAATTGGCCTGGGTATCATAGACATTCTAACAATACCTATTCTTCCAATCCATGAGCATGGAATGTTTTTCAATAAAGGTCTTCCTTAATGTCTTTCTTAAGTGTTCTATAGGTTTTAGAGTACAGATCTTTTACCTCTTTCTTAGGTTCATTCCTAGGTATCTTATGGTTTTTGGTGCAACTGTAAATGGGATTGACTCCTTTTTTTCTCTTCCTTCTGTCTCACTGTTAGTAAATAGAAATGTAACTGATTTCTGTGCATTGATTTTATATCTTGCCATGTTGTTGAATTGCTGTATAATTTCCAGCAATTTGGGGGTGTCATCTTTTGTGTTTTCCACAGAAAGTATCATGTCATCTGTGAAGAGTGAGAGTTTGACTTCTTTGCAAATTTGGATGCCTTTTTTCTCTTTAATAATAAATTTATTTTTTATTGGTGTTCAAATTTGGATGCCTTTTATTTCTTTTTGTTGTCTGATTGCTAAGGCTAGAATTTCTAGTAAGTACTATGTTTAACAATAGTGGTGAGAGTGGCTATCCCTGTCTTGTTCTTGACTTTAGAGGAAAAAATTTCAGTTTTTCCCCATTGAAAATGATATTCACTGTGGGCTTTTCATATATGGCTTTTATGATATTGAGGTATGTTACCTCTATCCTTCCTGTGGTCATTTTATACTTCAAATTTATGTGCCATTACTGAGCAACAATTGGTCCCATGTATAGCCTATGGCTCTTTTGTATTTGGTCATGCCTTCACTTATTCTGGGTTTCATAGTGATTCCTTGTCACCTAGTTTGGTTGAAAATGTTGCATATTTTCCATCCTACTAAAATTCACCTTTGCCATCCGAGTTGCTCTGTTTGGTTTTCATGAATATATTTGGGGATATCAGAAGCATAAACAGACAAAAAGCATATCACGTTACTGTACTCTTGCTGCCAGAAGTTCTCTATTTCTTCTGAGGTATTTTTTGGTAAGATCATTTTTTTTTCAAGGAATCGTAAGTTAAATAAATTTATATCTCAATTTCCACAGTATTAAAACAAAGATTTTTATAATATCCTTTATTATTTTTAAAAAAATTCTTCAGTATCTCTAGTAATGCTTCATATTTTATTTCTAAGTATTGATTATATGTCACAACTTTTTATTCTTACTAAAATCTCACCAGGGAAGTCATATTTTTTTTATATTCAAATAATGAACTCTGGCCTTGCTAATAATTATTTTTATTATATGTCTGTTTTCATTTTCTTTAATCTGAACTATAATTGTTTGTTATTTTCATCTTCTACTTTTTAAAATTTGATTTTATTTCTCTACCTTCATGGAATGTACATTTAGTTAGTAAATTTCAGTCTTGTTTCCTTTTAAAATGTAAATATTTATGGTAACTTCCTAATAATTCTTAGCGGTATCCCACAAGTTTGATACATAGATTTTTTATAGTTGATCTCAAATTTTCAAAAATCCTTGTATTTTTCCAGGGTCCATAAGTTAACTTTCAAGAAAATAGTAATTTTGTATTCATCTTTTGTCATTGATTTCTAAATTAATTGTGTTTTATTTAAGAAACATGTTTTGTATTTCATTCTTTTTAAATTTATTACAGGCTTTAAAACATTAGCATTATATTTGTAAATATTTTACATAGTCTTCCAAAAAGCATGCATTCTGTATTCATTGGGTGAAATATTCAATTAATGTCCATAAGGTCAATTTTGTTAATAGTACTAGTCAAATTTTCTACAACTTTACTGATATTTTGTCTGTTTTTATAAATAAATGTTTCAAAAAATCCTTTTTAGTTAATGAACTCTTTTTCATTCTATAGTATCCACTTAGAGATACTTGCGGCTTTTTTGAGAAAAGATATTCAATATTGTAGAAATCTGAGATATTGTAGTAAATCTGAGAATCACTATCTTTTAAGTGAATTATTTATTCTAGCCATATTTAATGAAATTATTAATATTTAAGTGTAAACCACATGAAATTGCCATTTTTATGTAGTCACATTAAAGATATCCTCGTTAGTATTATCTTGGATGCTTCCTCCAGACAAATAAGGCAAAAAAAAAAAGAAAGGACAAAAGTATCATTTTTGAGTTTTGAGTAAACTGAAGTAAATATTAGAAATTATTTTTAACAGTTTACAAAGATGCCTAGCTACTTACTTAATACATGTTCTAATGGAAGCCTTTTTTTAAAATAAAGATTTTATTCATTTATTCATGAGAGACACACAAAGAGAGGCAGGGACACAAGTAGAGGGAGAGCAGGCTACCTGAGGGAAGCCTGATGTGGAACTCGATCCCAGGACCCCTGGAACACACCCCGAGCCAAAGACAGACACTCAACCACTGAGCTATCCAGGTGTCCAGCTAATGGAAGACTCAAATCATCAAGATTAATGTAAAAACACAAAGGGAATAATCTCATTTCACATTAGACAATCAATTAGCATGATATCTTAGAGTAAGTATAAGTACTCTGTAGCTTCTTAATAAAAATAATCACAAAATATTTTTGAATTATGACATTTATTGAAATGTCATTGAGAAAAGTTGGAAAAAAAGAATAAATACATCTGGGTGAAAAAACACATTAAACTATACCAATTTTCATAGGTCTTATTTACTGTTTATTTAGCAAACATTAAATTAGCAAACATTAAATTATAATAGTTATAGTACTTTATAACACTTCTGCTTTCATCTACAAGGTAGGGGACCTACTTTGCAATAAGTTGTAGCATATGTTAGACAGCACACTGTTAAAAAGGGGAGAAAGTGCTGCTTTTAATTTTGTGGTCTTGCAAACCCTTACTGAACCATTAACATTGGAGTTTTCATATATGTGTATGTTTGTATACTTTGCTATGGCTTTTGACATTTATTTTAACAAAGCATAAGAAGAAAGGTGAAGGAGGTATGCTCATAGGCATACAGAAAAATAATGCTATTTTTAGAGAATGAATTAAAGTTGCAAAATTTCAACTTCTGTTGGTATTAGCTTATATTCAGAGGATAGAAATATATTATTTAATCTTAGTTTTAGCTCTCTTAGGTTACTATTCCTAACAATGTTTTCTACTGTTTCTCTTACGTGTCATATAAAAGTTATGAGTGATATTTTATTTATTTTGTTTTTTTAAAGATTTATTTATTTGTGAGAGAGAGAGAGAGCATGAGTGGGAGAAGAAACAGAGGGAGAAAGAGGGAGAGAGAATCTTCAGCAGACAATTTGCTGAGCACAGAGCCCAATGTGGGATTCAATCCTAGGACCCTAAGATCATGACCTGAGGTGAAATCAAGAGCCAGCAGTTCAACTGATGAGCCATCCTGGTGCCCTCCAGTGTGATATTTTAAAGCTAAACAAAAAGAAATCACATCAATCCTTATGTGATTATTATTCCCATGACTTCCCTTTACAGTTAGAATAAAACGAAAATTATAAATTCAACCCCCAAAGGACATACATGATCTAGCCACTCTTTCTCTCCTCCCTTAACAGCTATCCTTCTCCATCTCAACCACCATTTTCCCAGTGAATAAGGCACAGGAGCCATGTGAAGTAATGGTGGAATCTCTTAGAGACATCTGTGGCTTTGAGGAGAACTGGCCTAAAGATGTCTTGAATACCACAGTTGATAGATGGAAAAATGCAAGAACTGTAACAAATTAACCCTGGAACAACTTTTGCTCCAGTGTTCTTGTTGTAAAACAGTAAATACCTTATTTTATAAGCCAAAAAAACTTACCCAAGACAATTGGCTATCAGGAAACATTCATCAAAGGGGAAAAGTGGATAAAATAAAATAGATGTAAACTTTTGAGAAATGGAATAGTAAATAACAAAATCTACACAAAATCTTTCAAAAATTGAGAAGCAGGGAATGTTTCTTAGATTATTCTATAAGGTGAGCTTTACCATGATATGAATACCAGAAAATGACATTACAAAATAAGAAAACTATAGGTCAATATTCCTCATTAATATAGATGCAAATATCCTACACTAAATTTTAGAAGATTATCTTTAGCAATATATAAAGAGGATAAAACATGATTATCAAGTAGAGTTGATCCCAGAAATGCAAGGTTGTTTAAATATCCTAAATAAAGGATCAGCAAATTATTTCTTCTAAAGTCCAGCTAATATATATTTTAGGTTATGGCTACATAGTCTTTGTCTACAACTGTTCGACTCTTCCACTGTAGCATGGAAACAGCTATATACAATACATATATGGATGACATGGCTATGTCCCTAGAAAAAACTTATTCACAAAAATAGGCAGCTGGACTTGGGCTGGCCACTGTTCTAAATCATTCAATTTAAATCATTATATTAACAAATAAAAAAGAGAAAAACAATATGACCATCTCAATAGTTCGAGAAAAAGCACTTTTTCTCAGTGCTTTTTCAACACATTTCAACAACAAATTTCACATCTACTCCTGCTAAAAATTTTAGCAAGACAAAAAGAATTGAAAGGAATTTCCTTTTCTGAAAAAAGACATCTACCAAAAAACTACAGAACTTGCATCACAATGGTGAAAAACTGAATGTTTGATGCCTCAAATTAGGATAAATTCAAGCCTATCCACTCTTACCATTTCTGTTAAATATTATAGCAGGATTTTAATCACTTACAAGAAGGCTAAAAAAATAAATACAAGGCATCACAATTTTAAAGGAATAGTAAAAATATTAAAGTGTCATTATAGATACAGGAATAATATGGAATAATGTGATCCTCAAAAAGCTACTAGACATATTAAGAGAGTTTAATGAGATTGAAGGATATATGAATAATATGAAAAAATCAATTTTGTTTCTATATTATAATGACTGATTAAAATTGAGATTAATAAAATAATATTCAATTTTTAAATAGCATCAAAAACTATGAAATACTTAAGACTAAATCTGAAAAAGATATAAAACAATGTACACTGAAAACTACAAATATTGTTGATAGAAATCTTAGAGGAACTAAATGAATGGGTCAGATGACTCCTAAAATTGATTTTAGAAGGAATGCAATCATATTGAAAATATCCTCATGCTCTTTTTAGAAATAAACAAAGTAATACTAAATTTCCTACAGAAGACACAGCCAATAATTTTGAAAAATAAGACAGAAGGTGGAAGACTAATATTGCTTGATTTCAAGACTCATAAAACTTTACTAATCAAGACAATGTGGTATTCGTAAGAAGAGAGAAAATTATATCAAAGGAGCAGAACGAAAATTCCTAAATAGACGCATACATAGAGAAATAAACCTTTTTTTGGAAATATAATTCTTAATGAAAGTGCAAAGGCAAATCAGTAGAAAAAGGATTATCTTTTCAAAAGTACTGCAGAACGATTGGAAATCCAAGTGTAGAAACAAACTTCCATCCATACTTCTTGCTATATTTGAAAATTAACTCAGAATGAATCACAGATCCAAATGTGAAACCTAAAATGTATAACTTATACAAGAAAACATAGGGGAAAACTTCTGTACAGACCTTGGGTTAGGCAAAGGTATCTCTGATATGACATGATCCATAATATAAAAAAATTTGATGAATTGGATTTCATAGAAATCAAAAGCTTCTCTTTGAAAGATACTTTTAAGTAAATTAAAGGAGAATCCTCAGATTTGGAGAAAATGTTTCTAAAGTATATATTTTATTAAAAACTTATGACAAAAATAAATAAAGAACTTTTAAATCTCTGTTGAGAAATCAGTCAAAATAATTGGCAAAATCATTGAACAAGTACTTCGCCAAAGAATGTATACAGATGGCATATAAACATATGAAAATATGCTTAAAATTATAGCTAATTTTGGGGATCCCTGGGTGGCTCAGCGTTTGGTGCCTGCCTTGGGCCCAGGGCATGATCTGGGTCCCAGGATCGGGTCCTGCATTGGGCTCCTTGCATGGAGACTGCGTCTCCCTCTGCCTGCTTCTCCCTCTGCCTGTGTCTCTGCCTCTCACTCTCTCTCTGTGTCTCTCATGAATAAATAAAATCTTTAAAAAAATTATAGCTAATTTAAATAAATTAAATTAAATAAATAAAAATTGAAACCACAATAATATACCACTACACACCTTTTAGAATTGTGAACATTAAAAAGATTCACCATGTCAAGTGTTAGTGAGATTGTTGAAGAACTCTCATTTATTATTGTTAGAAATGTAAAATTTTATTACACAATATGCCAATTTCTTATAGACTAAGTGTGCTTCTAGCCATATGATCCACCCTTGAGAATAATACAAAAATAGTCATTATCACTATTTCTATTCAACATTCATTTGGAAGTTATGACTATAGCAATAAGGTAAAGGGAAAAAATATAAGGACTCTAAAGGAAGAAATAAGATGATCATGTACATAGAAAAAACAAAGCAATAATGGGGTGATGGATTACTAAAATTAATGTTAATTTAGCAAATTGGATAGCAGTTCAGTATAGAAAAGTAAGTTTTAATGATTTTATACCAACAACTGAGAAAAAATAAAATTAAAGAAGAAACCCCTGATAATATTTTGAAAAACACATTAAATACAGAGTCATAAATAAACAGTAAGACTGAGACTTAAGACAGTAAAAATACCCTCCACCCTCAAAACCAGGAAAATAAACATTCTGTCACAAGTAATCTACAAAGGTTGAGCCTCTCTGAGGCACAATGCGAAAGGAGCTTAACGCCGAGGATGGAGGAGTCATGAGAGTTGTTGGGAGAGAAGGAAATACACCTCTGGCAAGCCAACATCTCCTCTAAACATAAGATAGCTCTAGAAGAATCTGAAGCCTGTGGCAACTGAAAGGAAAAGAACAAATCTCAAGCAGAGTTCGACTCCAGACTAGTTTAATTGAAACACTATCACAAAGCCCTAGATGAAGAAATGAAATACTCATTTTTAGGGATAAAGACTATTTTTTCATATTTAAGTCTTATACAAGATATCTGTCAACAACAAAAAGATGAGATATATATGAAGACAAGAAAAAAACACTTTCAAATGGCAGCATTTCCTTCTTTTTATGGTATATATAACACTTTTTTGTTACTGAATCATCCATCAATGGATACTTAGGTTGTTTCCAATCTTGAATATTGTAAATAATGCTGCAATGAACATGAAGGTGCAGATATCAACATTGCGATTTCATTTTCTTCAGGTAAATACTCAGAAGTGAGATTACTTGGTCATATGGTAGTTCTATTTTTACTTTTTTGAGGAACCCTTATCCTGTTTTTCATAGTGGCTGCACCAATTCCATTACCAACAGTACACAAGGATTCCTTTTGCCCAACATCCTCTCCAGTATTTGCTATTTCTTGTCTTTTTAATAGTAGTATTCTAACAGATGTGAAGTGATGTCTCATTATGGTTCTGATTTACATATCCCTAGTGATTAACAATGTTGAGCACGGTTTCATTGAGCCATTTCTTTGAAAAAAATGTCTTTTCAGTTCCTCTAATTTTAATTGGATTGTTTGTTTTCTTGTTAATGAGTTGTATGAGTTCTTTGGATATTCACCCCTTTTCTGATATATCCTGTGCAAATCTTCTCTCCCATTCTAGATTGGCTTTGCATTTTTTTGATTGTTTCTCTTGATGTATAAAATATTTTCCTTTGATGTTGTCTCACTTGTTTATTTTTGCTTTTGCTGCTTCTACTTTGGGTATCATATCCAAAAAGTCTGGTGCCAAGACTGTTGTTGAAGAATTTTTTCCTGTGTTTTTTTTTCTAGCATTTTTGTGGTTTCAAGTGTTATGTTTAAGTCCTATACACAATTTGAGTTAACATCTGTGAGTGATATAAGACAGAGGTCCAATTTAATTATTTTTCATGTGGATATCCAATTTCCCCAATACCATTTATTAAAGAAACTGTCCTTTCTTCATTGGTTCCCTTCTTAAATATTATTCTTGGTTCCCTTCTTAAATATTAGTTAGCCATATATATGTGGCTTTATTTTCGGGCTCTCGATTCTGTACCACTGGTCTATGTATCTGTTTTTATGTCAGTACCATAATCTTTGATTATTATAGCCTTGTAATATATTTTGAATCATGAAGTATGCAGCTTCCAGCTTTGTTTTTTCTCTACTTTGACTCTTCAGGGATCTTTGTGTTTCCATATGAATTTTAGAATTATTTTTTCTATTTCTATGAAAATGTCTTTGGAAATTATATAGAGACTGCATTTAATCTTCATTTATTTTCATTTTTTTGCCCTTTTTGATTCTCTGTATAATTTCAATTGATCTGTCTTTGAAGTCACTGATTTTTCTGCTTGGTCAAGTTTGATGCTAAAGCTATCTACTGGATTCTTAACTCCAAAATGTGTTTGGTTCTTTTCTGTTTTCTCCTTGTTAAACTTCTCTTTTTTTAAAAAAAAATTATTCACTCATGAGAGACATGGAGAGAGAAAGAGGCAGAGACACAGGCAGAGGAGAAGCAGGCAGAAGGAGAAGCAGGCTCCATGCAGGGAGCCTGACATGGGACTTGATCCCCGGTCTCCAGGATCACACCCTGGGCTGAAGGTGGCGCTAAACCACTGAGCCACCCAGGCTGCCCTCCTTGTTAAACTTCTCATTTTGTTTTTGTAGTTTGTCTGGTATCATTGAATTATTTATCTGTTCTTTGTAGTTCTTTGAGCATCTTTAGAATAATTATTTTGAATTCACTATCAGGCAATGTATGTGTCTCCATTTCATTGGATTAGTTTTTGGAGATTATTGTATTCCTTTGGTGGTATTATATTTCCCTGATTCTTCATGATACCTGTAACCTTGCAGAGGTGTCTGTATGTTTGAAGAAGCAGTTACTTTCTACATTTTATGGACTAACTTTGGTAAGGAAAGACTTTCACCTGCAATTGGGAACACATTGGAGCATACTGTGATCCTGGATCTAGTAGTGCATGACACACCAAGTCCAGGGGCATGTGGCTGGTCTGGGGCCAGGAAGGCATGAAATTTCATCATCTTAGACTTCTACGATCCATGTTGACAACAATATGGTCTGTAGATAGAGCTGTGATGAGTCCAAAAGTGGCTATAAGTACTATTGGGATCCTCCTGAGTGCCTTTAGGTTCAGTGTGTGGGGACTGGTGCAGGTATCAATTGTGGCTAGAACAAATAGTATGCACTAGCTGCAGGAGCCAACTGCAGGGGCCTGTGTATTGGCAGGGTCCAGTTACAGACACACACATAGTGGTGGGACTAAAGACAAGCAGCAAAGACCAGGGCCAACTGCAGGCACACTGACAACTGTAGGAGCCCTGGTGTGGTGTACTCTATGCTGGGTGTCACCATGGGTACACAGCAGGGGAGGCCAGCATTTAGAGTGGGGCTGAAGCCATGCAAGTGTCTAGCCGGAGAGACTAGTTACAGATCAGATCCATGGCGGCAGCTAGTGACAGGAGACAAGGCTGGATCTGGGCTGTGAAGGTCCAGCTATAAGCATGGCTACATGGTCTCCCCATGTGCACATAGATAACAGTGGAGGCTAGAGTCATGTAGGTACACAGCTAGAAAGGCTAGCCCTCCAATGTATGTGCACTGGTGGGGAACAGCTGCTGGGATCTAGGCTCTAGATACTACACAGTTGGAGAGGCCCTGGGCTGACTGCTAGGATGGGTCCCAGATCTGGCAGTGGGGAGGAGAGGAAGAGTAAAAGGAGTCAGGTGGCTGCTCTCTGTGATCATGAATACCTGTGGGGCAAAAGTGGTATCTGCAGGGGGCCCATGGGGCTGCACTAGCCCTTGGTTTCTTCACTGATAATAGCTGCTAGGGTCATCTGCAGAACAGATCACTGGTTACTATGGTTGCCCTGTGCTGCATGGCTCATACTGGTAGCTCTTGCTCTTCTTTTTTGTTCGAGCTGTCTCTGTATGTCTGAGCTCTGCCAATTGTTGGGTGGGGTAAAACGAAGCAGGTCCTTCATGTAGCACCCCAAAAGGTTAGGGAAGCAGGCTGCTTATTCAGGTCTTCTTTAACTGACAAGGGGAATTATTTCTAGCTTAGGAGTTCCCTCTTGGCACTGAACAATGCCTGGGGAATGGGATGATGCAGAGAAAATTAAGGTGTTTTTCTTTCTCTTCTTGTGTAGTTATTCTTTTTCTACTGTTCCTCTGTGTTTCAGGGGACTCCAAAGCTGTCCAAGAGCTGTTTTTGTTTATAAATAAACAAATTTTTGGTCTTTGTGGAAGGAGAGGGGCTGGGGTCTTTTATGTGGCAATTAGGGATTTGATAAATTGATTTTTGACAAGAGTGCCAAGAGAATTTAGTGAGAAAAAAATCTTTTCACAAACTGGTGCTAGGATAATTGGATACAAAATGTAAAAGAATGAATGTAGTTCACACCAGATACAAAAATTAACTCAAAATGTATTAAATGTAAATATAGAAGATAAAATTATTAAACTTTTAGAATGAAATATAGGTGTAAATATTTGTGACTTTGAATTAGGAAAAGTTTCTTAAAGAAGGAAAGGAAAAGAATAGATATTTTTGGACTTCATCAAAAAGCACTGAGTTTTGTATGTGGGTGATGAATCACTGGATTCTGCTCCTGAAACCAGTGCTACACTGTATGTTAACTAATTTGAAATTAAATTTAAAAAACTGAAAAAATTTGTGCATCACAGTATACTATCAAGAAAACAAAAAGACAACCCATTAAGTGGGAGAAAATATATGCAAATCATGTATCTGGTAAGCATTTAGCATCCAGAACATATTAAGAAAATCTTACAACTCAACAATAAAATGATATTAACCTAATTTTTAATAGACGAAGGATTTGGATAGACATTACTCCAAAGAATTTACACAAATGGCCAACAAGCCATGAAAAGATGTTCAGCATTACTAATCACTAGGTAAATGAAATAAACTAAAATAAGGAACCACTTTATACCCAATGATATATCTATAAGAAAATATTAAAAAAAAACAAAAACAAATAACAACATTGGTTAGAACATAGAGAAATTGGAACCCTTACACATTGCTAGTTGAAATGTAAAATGACGTTGCCACTATGGAAAACAGTTTGGCAGTTCCTCAAAATGATAACAATAGAGTTGTGACATATTTCAACAATTCTACTCTAAAGTATATATCCAAAAGAATTGAAAACTTGGAGCACTTGGGTGGCTCAGTGGTTCAGCATCTGCCTTTGGTTCAGGTTGTGATCCCAGAGTCCTGGGATCGAGTCCTGCATCGGACTCCGCACAAAGGAGTCTGCTTCTTCCTCTGCCTATGTCTCTGCCTTCTTCTGTGTCTCTCATGAATAAATAACCAAAATCTTTTAAAAAAAAGAATTGAAAACATATTTTTACAAAAACATGTATATGAATATTCACAGCAGAATTATTCATAACAGCCAAAGAGTAGAAACAACCCAAATGCCCATCAACTGTTGAATAGATAAACAAAATGTGGTAAGCCCCTGAAATGGAATATTATTTAGCTGCAAAAAGCAATGAATTACTGATACATACTACAATAAGGATGAAATTGAAACATAATATTAAGTGAAAGAAACTAAACTGACAAAAAGCCCATGTATTTTATGGTTCCATTTATACAAAATGTCCAGGATAGGCAAATCTGCAGAAACAAGAAATAGATTAGTGGTTGCCAAGGGGTGGGAGAGGAGCAATTGGGAAGGATGAGTTTATTTTGGGGATCTGGAAGTATTCTGGATTAGATGGTAATGAAAGGCACACAAAATCATGAAAATACTAAAATCCACTAAGTTTTATACTTTAAAATAAAGTAATAAATTCTATATTATATAAGTTTTATATGAATAAAACAAACAATCACTCTTAGAAAACTACAAATAGAAGAGCACTTTCTTAACTTGGTCAAGGACATCTACAAAAGACCTACAACTAACATCAATTTTTAAAGGCAAGAGAATGTTAGCTTTCACTAACAGAGTGGGAAGATGGCAAGAAGATTCTTTCACATACTTCTAATCAACATCGTCCTGGAACTCCTAACCAGTGCAGTAAGTCAGAAATAGACCTACATATTATAAATGAAAAAAAAAATCATGTGATAGGATTGTCAGAAAACTAGGAGGAATTTACAAGAACATCCTCTAAAGTAAGTGAGTTTATTAGGGTTTGAAGAATTAAGGTCATTATTCAAAAATCAATATTATTTGGATATAACAGCAATTAACAGCCAGATTTTTACATTAAAAATGTTATCTGCAAGTTGCCTGTATGATACAGTTGGTTGAGCATCTGACTCTTGGTTTTGGCTCAGGTCATGATCTCAGGGTCATGAGATTGGGCCCCATATCAGGCTACATGCTCAGCGTGAAGTCTTCTTGGAATTCTCTCTCCCTCTCCCTCTGCCCATCATGTCCTTGTTCTCATTCTCTCATAAATAAATAAATAAATTAATTAATTAATTAATTAATTAATTTAAGGCATATTATCTGCAATAAATTACTTAAGTACATATCTAACAAAATATGTCCAGAAAGTATACTTATATTACATTAATGGCAAAAATAAAAGAATTCATATATAAATGGAGATACCTAATGTTCACGGATTAGAAATCTCAATATTACTAAAATGTCAATTCCTAATTTTATCTATAGATGAAATATAATTCCAATCAAAATCTGAGCAAGTTTTTTGGTAGATATCAGCAAACTTAATCTAAAATATATAGATGTATAGAATGGCCAAGATAGTTTTGAAAAGGGAAAATTTGAACTAGTAATACTACCTGATTTCAAGATTTATAATAAAACTACAATAATTAGGAGTGTGGAAGTGATGAAAATTTAAATGTACAGAGCAATGAAACATGATAGAAAATCTAGAAATATGCCAACACAAATCAGGTCAACTAACTTTTGACAATAATGCAAAAACAACTCAGTTTGAGAAAGAATAGTATTTCTTACAAATGATATTTGAACAACAGGACATATTTACTCAAAAAAATCCCTGAACCTTGACACATATTTCATATCTTATACAAAATTAATTCAAAAAGAATCATGGATGTGAATATAAAACCTAAAATTATAAAACTTCTAGAAGAAAAAAGGAGAAAATATGTGTTCAGTTTTAGAAAAATAAATTTTTAACATTACACTGAAGGCATAATTCATAAAAGGAAAAATTGATAAATTAGCATTCAGTAAAAATAAAAATTTATGCTCTTTGAAAAACACTGTTAGGATAATGGACCATCTATAAGCTGAAAGAAAATATTTTTAAATCACATATTTGACAAAGAACTTTATCAGATCTAGAATATATACAAACTCTCAGAACTTAACAATAAGAAAACAATGAAATTTTCAAAATGAACAAATGAGCTGATTAGACATTTTACCAAAGAAGACATGAATGATCAATAAGAATTGGAAAAGATGCTCAACATTATTAGTCATTTAAAAAAACACAGAGTATCACGTATTACAATACATATGTATTAAACTGGCCAAAATTTAAAAACAAAAACTAGAAAAAGCAAGTCCTGGTGAGGATGCAGAGAAACTGGATCTCTCATCCTTTACTATTTGGAAGGCAAATTATACAGCCACTTTGGAAAACAGTTTGGCAGTCTTACAAAATTAAACATACATTTACCATATAATTTAGGAATCCCACTTCTCGGTATTTATGCAAGTGGAATGAACTTCTATTCATACAAAATCCTGTACATGAGTGTGGATTAGCAGCTTTATTCATGGTTGCCAAAGATGGAAACAACCCAGATGTCCTCTAAGGGAGACTGAATAAACAACCTGTAGTATATCCATAAAACGAAACACTACTCAGTTGTAAAAAGAATGTATTGATTCACAGGACATGGATGAATCTTTAGTAAATTTTGCTAAGGGAAGAAAACCAAATTCCAAATGCTATATATGGTTTGTTTCAATTTATGCAACATTTTTTTTGTTTTTGTTTTTTAAAGATTTTATTTATTTATTCATGAGAGACAGAGAGAGAGAGAGGCAGAGACACAGGCAGAGGGAGAAGCAGGCTCCAGGTGAGGAGCCCAATGTGGGACTCCATCCTGGGTCTCCAGGGTCACGCCCCGGGCTGAAGGCCGCTAAACTGCTGAGCCACAGGGGCTGCCCTTATGCAACATTTTGAAAGAGGCAAGACTATATGCCATTAGAGAACTATCATTAGTTGTCTGGGATTGGAAGTAAGGGATGGGTTGACAACAAAGAAATTGGGGGGGGGGTATTTATCTGTTCTATATGGTATTTTGCTGATGGCTATATAAATCCATGTGTCTATAAAAACCATAGAACTTTTACCACAAAGAGTGAATTTTTATTTCATTCAAAAATCTAAAATCAATCAGCATATTGATGAAAGCCAAGATTGAATGCAGACTGTGACTAAAGAATCTGACTCTATTACAAGTAAATGAATCCTGGAGTGTTCCATTCAATGTGTTTCCATGAGGACAGTTAGCCTAAGAACAGAAATATCTGAATGAGGGTAGAGTAGAGAGAATCCCAGAGTGACCACCAGGATCCTGATCAAATGTGTCTCCCACCTACTCACTTACACAGTCTTTAGGTAAATAATTATTACATTTTCCTTTTGGGGCACCTGGGTGATTCAGTGGTTGAGCATTTGCCTTTGGCTCAGATAGTGATCCCGGGGTCCTAGCATTGAGTCCTGCATCAGGTTCCCCGCAGGGAGCCTGCTTCTCCCTCTCCCTATATCTCTACCTCTCTGTGTCTTTCATGAATAAATAAATAAAATCTTTTAAAAAGTTCTCCTTCTTTCCTCAAATTTGCTATTAGTAATCCAAACCATTCGACCAGATACATCTTCCATATGCCATTTTGAGGAATTTACTTGAGCATGTACTTCTGTAAAATTGATGAGTAAATAAAAAGGAAACCCTGAGATTCACAAAACTAAATGACTATTGCAATGTCAGGAAGTCCTGTGACCACAGCTTTGCCGTGGGTGTTAAAAAACAACTGATCTGAGGGTACCTTGGTGGCTCAGTCATTTGAGTGTCTGGTCTTGTTTTCAGCTCTGATCATGATCTCAAAATTGTAGGGTCAGCCTCTCATCAGGCTCTGTGCTCAATGGAAAGTCTGCTTGAGATTCTCTCCCTCCCCCTCTGTCCCTACCCCACTTGCACTGTTCTTTCTCTTTCAAATAAACAAATCTTTAAAACAAAACAAAACAACAAGTGATCCACACTGAAGCTATCTGGCAAGGTAAGATGTTATGGATTAGATGATATACTTGAAGGTTTCAAAACAGAAAGAAAAAAAAAACAATAAGGAAAGGATTATATTTATTAGGAGCCAAATGTTTTGCAGAAGGCACACAAAAACATTCCCATAGGCAAAGACTGGATCATTCACCTTCATGTAAACCAGCCACAGGCAAAGGGATACAATTCCTAAAAAGGTTACCTCCTTTGAGCTTATGGAAGTTTGATCATCCTAATACATTAAGAAAGTAAGTGGAAAAAGCACTGTTTTGTTATTCGTCAACACTTACTGTGGTAATATTTTGCCAGCCCAAGAAAAAGGAGACTGTTACTTTGGGCTTAGAGTCTCATCCTCCCACACTGTCATGAAAATGCTATCATATTATTTTAGCTCATATTTGAATCAAAGTTTTCTTATAACATTTTTATTGTGTTCAGCTTTCAGGTTTTGAAACTTTGTGAAACATTTATTTTTCATTTTTTTAATCATTTTTTCTCGAAATATCTTTTCCCATTTCAAAACTCAATTAATAGTTAAAAGGTTTTCTAAAATGTTTATGGACTTAACTTTTTATTTTACTTATTTTTTAAATTATTAATTTATTATAATTAATTTTAATTATATAATTATAATTTAACGAATAAAATTATTATAATCTATTATTATTTTAATTGGCATATACTTGACATGCAATGTTTTTTTTATTTTTTTTGACATGCAATGTTATAATTGCTTGTACATTAGGTATACATACATAGTGATTTGACATTATGCTATGTGCATTACAAGTGTAGCTACCACCTGTCTCCATGTAATGCTATTACAATATCACTGACAATATTCCCTATTTTAATTAATTTTTTCCATAACTGGAAATGGCTTAAGTTTTTAAAGTAAAATTTTTATTTACATTTATATGTGGCTGTAAGAAATAATACAGAGAAATCCCTAGTTCTCTTTACCCATGTGCCTTCAAAAGTAATATCTTGAAATTTATACTCTAATAGAACAACCAATATAGTGACATTGACACAGTCAAGACACACCCTTATGTTTCTCACTTGAACCCATGTGATCCTAACCAATCTCCCTACCTCACCTCTCCTTTCTGCTTTCCATTTGTATAGTTTTGTCATTGCAACAATATATAAATGGAGTAATCCAGTAGTAGTAATATTTGGGGATTAGCCTTTTTTACCCAGCATATATCTCCAGAGTTTCATCAGTTGGCATGTATCAGTAAAAATCATTTGCCCCTTTCTATGGCTGAACACTATTTCACATCATGGATTAACCAAAGTCTGTTTAAAAGTCCATTTATTAAAGGACATCTGGTCCCTTCCATTTTGGCTCCCATGAACAAAACTGCTACAAACAGTTGTGCACAGGTCCCTATGTGAAAATAAATCTTCATTTTTCTGAAATAAATGCCAGGAGTGCAATTGGCTGGCTGTATGTTTCTTGCATGCTTAGATTTTTTATTTTTAAGAGACTGTTTTCTGGTGTGGTAATGTTTTATTCTCTTTTCATCAGCAATGTGTAAGTGATTCAGTTTCTCTACATCCTTGCCAGTATGTGATGTTAATTTTTTGTTGTTGTTTTAGATATTTTGATAGGTGTGGAGTGATATCTCATTGTTGTTTCCATTTCAACCTACTCAATAGCTAATGATGTTGAACATGTTGTCATGTGTTCACTTGCTATTTACACCCTGTTTAGTGAGATATCTTTTCATGGCTTTTGCCCATGTTCTAATTGGGTTATTAGATTTTTTTTTACTGTTATTTTTTTTAGTTCTCCATACACAGTAGATAGCAGAGTCCCACTGGATATGTAGTTTGCAAACACTTTTGTCCACTCTATAACCTATCTCTTTATCCCCCCAAGAAGGGCCTTGAAAGGGCCTACACATTTCAATCTTGACATAGTTCAACTTAGCAAACTTCCCTGACATGAATTTTGCCTTTTCTGTCTTGTCCAAGAACTCTTTACCCAGCACTGGATCCCAAAGGTTTTTTTAAAAGGTTTCTTTCAAAAATTTTGTAATCCATGTTTTAAACCTGTCAATGATTCAGCTTTATTTAATTTTTTTAAACAGACTTTATTTTTTAGAGCAGTTTAAGATTTATAGCAAAATTGAATGGAAGGTATGGGAGATTTCCCATATTCTCCCTAACCCCACACATCTACAGCCTCCTTTATTATCACCAAATCCCTCAAGTTGATACATATGTTACAAGTGATGAACCTAACTTGATGCATCTTTATTACTCACAGTCTATAGTTTATATGAGAGTTCTCTCTTGGTATTGTACATTCTATGAGTTTGGACAAGTATATAATAATATGTATCCACCATTACTGTATCATAGAATAGTTTCATTGCACTCAAAGTCCTCTGTGCTCTGCCTATGCATTTCTCCCTCCTTCTCAACACCTGGCAGCCATTGATCTTCTTACTCTCTCCAGAGTTTATCTTTTCTAGAATGTCATATGGTTGGAATCATACAGTAAGTAGTCTTCTCAGATTGCCTTCTATCTCTTAGTAGTATGTATTTAAGATTCTTATGTGTCCTTTCATGGCTTGATAATTCATGTCTTTTCATCTTTGAATAATCTTCCATTGCAGTGATGTATCATAGTTTATTTACTCAACTACTGAAGGACATTTCAGTTGCTTCCAAATTCTGGCAATTATGAATAAAGTTGCTAGAAGCATCAAGTGTGAAAGGTTTTGTATAGTCGTAAGTTTTCAATTTATTTGGGTATATATGGAGAAGTACAATTGTTGTATTATATACAATAAGTTTGTTTAGTCTCATAAGAAACTCAAAAAAATGTCTTCCAAAATGGATTTGCCATTTTGCATTCCCACTAGCAGTAAATGAGAGTTCCTATTGTTCCACATTTTTACCAGAATTTGGTGTTACCAGTTTTCTGGATTTTGGTGTGCTTTGTTATTTATGCTTTGTTATTTGTCATTTTAATTTGCATTTTCCTAATGATATATGATAATGAGCGTCTTTTCATATGCTCATTTGACATCTTTATATCTTCTTTGTTGAGGTATCTATTCAGGTTTTTGGCCCATTTTCACATTAGTTTATTTGTTTTCTTACTGTTGAATTTTAAGAGTTCTTTGTATTATGTGTTCATAATCATTCTGTTTTTTCAAATATTTTCTCCCAGTCTATGGTTTGTCTTTAATTCTCTTGACAATGTCTTTCAAGCAGAAATTTCTAATTTTAATAAAGCACAATTTATCAACTACTTTTTTCTTGGATCATAATACATGTCTTTCGTGTTGTTTCTAAAGAGTAATTGCCAAATACAAAGTTATCTAGATTTTTTCCAATGTTATCTTTTACTAGTTTTATAGTTTTGTATTTTACATTTAGGTATTTTATTCATTTTGAATTAATTCTTGTGAAGGGTATGAAGTCTGTGTCTAGATTGATTGATTGATTGATTGATTTATATGCGGATGTTTAGTTGTTCCAGCACCATTTGTTAAAAATAGTATTGGGGTGGGGGACACCTGGGTGGCTCAGGGGTTGAGCATCTGCCTTTGGCTTAGGGTATGATCCTGGAGTCCTGGGATCGAGTCCCACATCAGGCTTCCTGCATGGAGCCTGCTTCTCCCTCTGCCTATGTCTCTACCTCTCTCTGTGTCTCTCATGAATAAATAAATAATTTTAAAAAAATACTATTGGGGGACCTGAGTGGCTCATTTGGTAAGCTTCTGATACTTGATTTTGGCTCAGGTCATGATCCCAGGGTATGAGTTCAAGCCCCATGTGGGCTCCACGCTCCCCAAAGATAGCGTGATAAATTTGGTAAATTACAAATTGCTTGACATATTTCCTTTCTTTTTTAAAAAGGTTTTATTCATTTATTCATGAGAGACACACAGGGAGAGAAAGAAGCAGAGACATAGGCAGAGTGCAGGCTCCATGCAGGGAGCCAGATGTGGGACTCCATCCCAGGACTTCGGATCATGCCCTGGGGCTAAAGGCAGATGCTTAACCACTGAACCACCCAGGCATATTTTGACATATTTTGACATATTTTCTAACGTTGAATTATCCATACGGTTCTTGTTTAAATCAAATTTTGGCATGTAGCATATTAACTGACATCCAATTCTAAATGTTTTATATTCCCCTGAAGATTTTTTAAACTAAGGATCACTTATTTTTCAAAACTATAGGAAATTTTAGCAAAAATATTCAAAAAGCAATCTGAATGATACTGATTCTTTGGAACTTGAAGTTCTCTCTTTATGGCCAATATAATGAATACTTCACAAGATCATATATTCTCCATATGCCAAATATGATATTCAAGATTCAGCCATTGGCTAAACTTCATTAACTATATGATTTATATTATCCTCTTTCTCAGTTTTTGTTTTCTCAATTTATGAATTTTGAAAGGGATGAGTTAAATTATTTATTTCTCCTACAGTTCAATCCCCTATGGCTATACACATTAAAAGTTTATATATATATAGTAACATCATATATATATAGTAACATTTTTTTCTAGTTTTTTTATGAGTAGGTAATATTTCTCATTATCCATTGAAATATTTAACATAAATTTTATTTTGCCTGATATAGCTGTTTCCTGTTTCATTTTCAAACTTTTAAATGCATCTACTGGAAACAATATTTTTGGATATTTTAAAAAATAAACTGAATTTGAAAATTTTTTACTCTGAATTCTTGTTTTTAATCCATTTGAATCTATCATAACATTTAAAAATTATCACTGAATAAATATGACTTTTGGTATAAAATTCTATGAATCTTCATAAAGTTACAGATTCATGTAACCACCACCAAAATTAAGATACGGCATAATTCCATCACCACCTGCTATAGACTGAATGTTTGTATTGCCCCCAAATACTTCTACTGAAGCCCTATCCTGCCCTGTGATTATATTTAAAGATGGAGCCTCTAAAGAAGTAATTTAGGTTAAATGAGGTCAGAGGGGTGGGACTCTGATTTGATAGAATTATTATCCTTATAAGAAACATCTCCCTGGGCAGCCCGGGTGGCTCTGCGGTTTAGCAGACTTCAGTCCAGGGCGTGATCCTGGGGACCTGGGATCGAGTCCCATATCGGGCTTCCTGCGTGGAGCCTGCTTCTCCCTCTGCCTGTGTCTCAGACTCTCTCTCTCTCTCTCTCTGTGTGTGTCTCTCATGAGTAAATAAATAAAATCTTAAAAATAAAAGAAAGAAACATCTCCTTGTGTATATGCACCAAGGAAAGACCATGTGAGTACACAAGCAAAAAGTGGCTGTCAGCAAACCGAGAACTTTCACTAGAAACCAACCCTGCCAGACCCTATTAAGTCGTAGTATTCAAAACTGTGATAAAGTAAATCTATTATTTAAGCCAACCAGTCTATGATATTTTGTTATGGCAGCTGTAGCAGACTAATGTAGATCTTGGTATAGGAAAGTAGGTACTGCTATAACAAATGACTAAAAATGTAGAAGTAGCTTTGGGATTGGGTAATAAGTAGAAGCTGAGGGACTTTAGAGTTCCATGCTAGAAAAAGCCTGGATTGTTGTGAGGGGACTGATGATAGGAATATGGATGTTGAAGATAATTCTGGTGAGGGGCACTTGGGTGGCTCAGTTGGTTGAGCATTCAACTTTTGGCTCAGATCATGATCTCAGGGTCCCCAGATTGAACCCAGCATTGGGCTTCCCATTCAGCTGGGGTATGCTTCCCTATTCTCTCTCTCTCTTGCACCCCCCACCCACTTGTCCACTCTCTCTCTCTCTTTTTAAAATAAATAAATCAATCTAAAAAAAAGATGATTCTGATGAGATCTGATGAAGAAAAGAGGAGAGCTGGAGAGAGTCTCCATCTTCTTAGAGAATCCATAAATAAACAGATTGTTGGTGGAAGTATGAGGACTTAAGATCATTATGGTGAGGTTTCAGATACGAATGAGGAAAAAATTATTGGAAAAAAGGAAATCCTTGTAATAAAGAGGCAAGGAAATTGGCTGAATTGTGATCTAGTGTTTTGTGGAAGGTAGAACTCGCCGGTAACAAAATTGGATATGTAGCTGATGAGATTTCTAAGGAAAACTTTTCAGGTGCACCCTGAGTTTCTATTGACTGCTCATAGTAAAATGTAAGAGAAGATAAATTAATTAAAAGAGGAATTGTTAAGCAAAAAGGAATTAGAACTTGAAAATTTATGAAATTCTTAGCCTATACATATTGCAAAAGAAAAAAAATGAGAAAGCATGTCTTTAAAAGACCACTAAGGCTGCGGCTGACCAACCAGTTGGTAAGAAGATTATTATGGAGGTGAATCATAGATCTAATAAGCTCTCTCAGCAGAAGTCTCAGGAATTATGAGAGCAGAGAAAGAGATAGAGATGGGATTAGACCTCAGAGACCCTGCAAGCTAACACTGAGGGAAATAGAGAAAAGGGTAAATAGAGAAAAAGGCTGCAAACATGTATTACCCTTCAAGAAAAGGGCAGAATAGAGGCACCTGAGTGTCAGTCTGTTAAGCATCTGCTTTCGGCTCAGGTCATGGGATAGAACACTGCCTCAAGCTTCCTGCTCACAGGGAGCCTGCTTCTCCCCCTTTTCCTAGTTGGTTCTCAAATAAATAAATAAATAAATAAATAAATAAATAAATAAAATCTTTTTTTAAAGTTGGGGGCGGGGCAGAATGATTTAATAATTCACAGATCATCAGGGCTGCCAATCCCACCACAGGCCCAGGGGCAAGCTGATTCCTTCTCAGTTTCAGAGGTAGAATGCTGTCCTTAAATTCAGTCAGCTACCACAGAGAAGTGTAGAGGCAGAGCTTTCAAATAATGCCATGGGAATAGGGTCCTGGCAGAGTCAAAAGATCAAGACTATCCCAGAGAGCCATATTCTTATTACCTAACATAAATACCTGGGGAATTTGACTTACTAGCTCTTGGATTTGCTTGGGGCTTATTACCCCTTCCTTCCTTCTGTTTTCTTCTTTTTCAAATGATGACATCTATCCTAAGCCTATTTCACCATTATATCCTGGAAGCACATAATTTGTCAGGTTTCACAGGTTCACAAGCTGGAGACAAACTTTGCCTCAGGATAAATTATATCTCAAGCCTCACTTATATCTGATTCAGACGGGACTTTGGATTTTAGAGTTGATGCTGCATTGAGGTGAGACTTTGGGGACTATAGGATGGAATTAATGTATTTTGCATGTGAGATGACAGGAATTTGGAGATGCCAAGGGTGGAATGTTATGGATTAAATGTGTCACCCCAAAAATCACATATGGCAGTCCCATTTCCCAGTGTGGCTGTATTTGAAGATGGGTCCCCTAAGGAAGCAATTAAGTAAAACTTATTCAGAAAGGTTAACCTGTAGTTTGATAGGCTTAGTGTCCTTATAATAAACACCATGAAAAAGGGCATATTGAAGACCTAGTGAGAAGGTGGCTGCCTGCAAGCCAGAATGAAACTGACCTTGCTGGATGTTGATCTTCTGATTTCTATCCCCAAGAACAATGAGAAAACAAATTTATGTCATTTATGCTACCTTGTCTGTGATTTTGTTATGGCATCCCAAGCAGACTAATATACTACCCAGATTCCTCTGTGTTATCTTCTATCCCTAATTCCTGCAAACTACCGATTTGATGGGTGATGAACCACCGGTTTATTATAGTTCTCTCTTTTTGAAAATGTCATATAAATGAAGTCATGTGTTGCATAATTTTTTTACCCTTGCATCTTTTATTTAGCATAATGCCTTTCAGATCCATCCAGGTGGTTTTGTTTATCACTAGCTCATTTTTTTTTTTGCTGAGTGGTATTCCATCAAATGAATGTAGCCCAGTTTGCTTACTCATTTAGCTATTGAACAAAATAGGTTGTTACTAGATTTAGTTGATTGTCGATTGAAAAAGAGCTACTATCAATGGGTTTTGTGTGAAAATATACTTTTATCTCTGTAGTGTATATAGTCGAAAAGTGCAGTTTCTGATTGTATAGTAAATATATCTTTAACTTCATAAGAAAGTGCCCAAATCTTTTGCTGTAGTATTGTGCATAACCACCATGTATTATGGTTCTGGTTCCCCTTCATCCTCTCTAGTTGTTTTTTTTTTTTTTTTTTTTCTAATTCTAGAGCTTCTGTTGTGTAGTGGCATCACAGTATAATTTTAATTTGTATTTTCTAATGTCTATTTTTGTTGCACATCTTTTCAGGTGCTATCTGTACATCTTATTTGCTAAAGCATCTGTTCATATCTTTCACTCAGTTTTCTAATGGAGTTGTTTGATTTCTTACTACTGGCATTTGAGAGTTCTTTATATGTTCTAGAAAGAAGTCCTTCATTATATATGTGATTTATAAATATTTTCTGCCAACATGTAACTTGTCATTTCATTTCCTTAAACATTTCATTTCTTAAACTAACTAATGTTTTAAATTTTTATTAAACACAGTTTGTTATTTTATCATGGATTGTGCTTTTGGTGCCATGTCTATAAAGTCTTCCTAACTTCAAGTCATAAAGAATTTTTTTCCTTTTTTTCTAAAAAATATCTGAAATGAAAAATTTTATATGGTAATTCAGATATATGGCTAATTTTGAGATCTCGTTTGTATAAAGAATGAAATTTAAGTCAAAGTCTAATTTTACATATGAATGTCCAGTTGTTTTGACACTATATGCTGAAAGGTTTGTTCTGAGCAATCATTTGAACATATTTTGGAGTATATTTTTTCTGTGAGCTCATGTTTTGCTGAGGTAGCAGCTAACCAGGCCAGTGATAGGTGTTGGAGAAAGGCTGCAGACAAGGCCTCAGATTTCATTTTTCCACATCACTGACAGTTTTTACTGTCAATTATGGTTTTAATGCCTTGAATTACAGATTTTATCTCCATTAGTTTATTTCAATTATTTTATTTGAAATTACTCTTTCAGCATGTGAGATACAGTGACTTGTACATTATAATCAATATTTAACTATTATTTTTATTATTGCTATTCGATGATGATGATGATAATGATGATGATGAAGATAACTGTTTTCAAATATATATGGCTCATCCTTACCTTAGAACTTTGAACTTCACCTTGCTTCTGTTTTCCTGACTCTTTCATGATTCAGATTTCAATTAAAAATTCACTTACTCAAAAATTTTCTTGTCATCTCATTTAAAATGGTTCCTCTCAAGTCTTTCTATTATATTATTTTCTTTTAATTTTATCACTCTACATATTTCTATTTGAAATTTATTTTTCTTCACTAAAATATAAACAGTGGTCCTATAACCATTCCATCTACTATTAGAGCAAAAACCCAAACCTAAGCCTAACTAATGTGATGTTTATTATTTTTTAAAATGTGTACACATTGCTTTAAGTATTATTTATTTAATTTCACCAAATAGACACAATTTAGCAACATACTTATTGAAGACATTTCAGACCTTAGCAATAAATTTAAAGCTTATATCTTATCCTTCTTTTACTTTTTTTTTTCAGGAATGCAGTCAAAGAACACAAAAGACTTTATGCCATTTATGAAACCAGGTGAGTCCATATCTTCATTTATTTATTAAGGTTTTCTTCTGCTTTTCACTAGTGATACAAGTATTCTTAGTCATTATAATGTGAGCTCATGACCTATTTTGCTCTATATCTTGCTCTATATTTTGCTGAAACATCCACCAAATTATTATAAAGCATACATAGAAACTTAATAATAATAATAAATATAATGTATCACCTTAAGTTGCCTTATGTAATTTTCATGTAATTTTATTTAAAGTTTTAAATTAAAAATCTAAAATTAAAATTGAGTTCTAATAGGGCATCTGACTCTAGGAGTAAGTGCATCCAAGGTTAAAATAGAATGTTTTAGCATTGGAAGAAACTTGAAACATTACCATTTTACATATCTGGAAGGGTAGTCCAGAAAGGTTAGGCTCACCTAAGATCACACAGCTATTCAGAAGCATTAGGAAAGTACAATATATTACTTACTTTCATCAGTATGCTTTTAGACTGCTCCACACTGCCTGGGGAAAAAAATCCCTAAGGATTTTGTGTGTATAAAAGCAGTTGATATTCACTTGGATAGAAATGGGCTCCAACAACAAAATTTTGCAGCAAATCTTTTGAAAGTATGTATTTAACAAAAACGAAATCATCTGATGAATTCTTGTTTATCTTTAAAAATCCAGCTACAATATAATTTGACAATTGAAATTTCTCTAAATTCCAACCACTCCACCTCCAAATTCAATCAGCATTCCAGGTTAAGTTCATCCTCCACTGGGCCCACTATTTGTTAATGTTTAAAGCTTTTCTATGTAAAGTGCTAATAATTCTTTCCTTTTTATCTTCCTTCCTTCCTTCTATATATCCAGATTCTAAGTACTGTAATATGAACTACAGTCATTATCCAATATTTTTGGTAGAAGTAATAATTTATCAGAAAACATCATTTTAGTTTATTATTTATTGTGTACATATAATTTCATTTACTTATTCAAATACTTCCTTAGGATAAATTCTTAAAAACATTATTACATGGGAGAAAAGTATAGACATTTAAAACCTTTTAAATTTATGTACAAGTTTGTACAGAATTTTGCAAAAATTTTAAGTATAGAGCACTAGTACTCACAGCCATGTAATCACCAATGAGATTGGGAAATAGCACATCAAGTCCCCTCAGCAGCTCACTCCTATCCTTGCCAGCCACTCCCTTCTCCTCTTCCCCAAAGGTAATGGTTACCATGGTAATGTCATGAACTCTATCCCCGTCTGCCTTAGGTTGGATTCCCTAGAATCGAGATTCTTTCCAAGATGAGGATTCTTTTTCCGATGATTTACAGAGAAATACTATCAGGAGAAATTTGTAAGAGTGATTAAAAAGTATGATATAAAAGGTAGATAAAATACAAAAAGCATGTTTTTGAGATACTTAGCCTTTACCTGATCTCTAGGCACTCTCTAACATCAATTATAGAATGAAGTCTGTCCACCTAGAAGCCCAGTGGTTATACACCTGCATCAAAACACTTTAATAAAGCACTGTCTCTGGGGGCAGAGCATTATTTCCCAGCCATCTCCAGGTGAGGCAGCACCTGGGCAATGTTGTGAAAAAAAAAGGTGCAGATTTGAGTGATTAGTAGCCACCACTGCATCTGGGAACTAACAAACAAAGTCTAGCACCAACAGCATATGCAGCAAACCAACAGCATATGCTGCAAACAGCATATTCTGCATTATGAAGATCTATTTTATTTTCACATTAAGTTTATTTCATGTTTTTTAAGGATTCTAATTGGTCACAATTTCATGGGAAATTTACCAGAAAAGGTTTCTGGCAAAAATCACAGCTTACAGTAGTACAGTACTTCCAGAGGCCAATGATAGGTATGCATTGCCTCTGTACCTTGCCCTACCATTGTAGGTATTCTCAGCTACCACCTTGTCTAGGGTCAGCTAGCTTGCCTTGTGGTATGACCACAACCATTATCACTGAACCTCTGCTTTTCATGACCTTTTCAGGCATTTTTTAATGCCCACTCCCCAAGGCGAAGTTGACAGTTGAGACTTGGCATACATAAGTATCAAGAAATGTTCCAAATTAAAAAGCTGAAGCTTTTCCTTTAAGATTGGGAACAGTACAAGGATGCTCACTCTCACCACTTTTATTCAACATAGTTCTGCAAATCCTAGCTGGAAGAATTAGGCAAGAAAAGAAAGGCATCCAAACTGAAAAGTAAAGAGTAAAATTGTCACTATTTTTAGATGACATGATATTGTATGCAGACAACTCTTAAGACTCCATGAAAAAAACATTAGAACAAGGAAAATTAATGAAGTCACTAGGCACAAACTCAATAAGAAGAAACTATTGGGCAGCCCCGGTGGCCCAGTGGTTTAGCACCACCTTCAGCCTGGGGCATGATCCTGGGGACCCAGGATCAAGTCCCATGGGGGGATCCCTGCATGAAGCCTGCTTCTCCCTCTGCCTGTGTCTCTGCCTCTCTCTCTCTCTCTCTCTCTGCGCCTCTCATGGATAAATTAAATAAAATCTTAAAAAAAGAAGAAACTATTGAATTCTTATATATTAATAAACTATCCAAAAGAGAAATTAAGAAAACAATCCTGTTTACAATATCATCAAAAAGAGTAAAAAAAAATAGGAATAAATTTAACTAAATGAAAGATCTGTACACTAAAAGCTATAAGACATTAATAAAAGACATTGAAGATCAAAAAATGGAAAGGTAGTATGTGCTCACGATTTGGAAGAAATATTATTAAAATATCCATACTACTCAAAGCAAACTTGGGTACAGATTCAATGCAATCCCTACCAAAACTCCAATGGCATTTTTCATAGGGAAGAATCCTAAAATTTATATGAAACCACAAAAGACCTCAAATAGCTAAAGCAATCTTTAAAAAGATGAACAGGGGCACCTGGGTGGCCCATCAGTTAACACCCAATTCTTGGTTTCAGCTCAGGTTGTGCCCTCAGAGTTGTGAGATTGGGCTCCACACTGAGTGTATAGGCTTCTTAAAACTCTCCCTCTCCTTCTCCCTCTGCCCCTGCCTGCCACATGCTCTCTCTCTCTCTCTTTCTTGATCAAATAAATAAATACATCTTTTTAAAAAAATGAACAAAGATAGATTCATCACTCTTCCTGATTTCAAATTACATTTAAAGCTGCATTAATCAAAACAGTATGGTATTGGCATAAACCACATAGAAACAGAATAGAGGGCACCTGGGTGACTCAGTTGGTTAAGCATCAGCCTTTGGCTCAGATCATGATCCTAGGTCCTGGGATTGAGTCCCACATCAGGCTTCCCGCTGAAAAGCGAGTCTGCTTTTTTCTCTACACCTCTTCTCTGCCCATTCCCTCTCTCTAATAAATACATTTTTAAAAATCTTTTTAAAAAAGAAACAGCATAGAGAGCACAGAAATAAACCCACACATGTAGTCAATTAATTTATGACAAATGAGTCATGAATACAATGGGGAAATCTCTTCAATAAATGGTATTGACAAAACTGGATGAACACATACAAAAGAATGGAACTGGATCACTATCTTATATCATAAACAAAAATTAACTCAAATTGGTTAAAGACCATAATGTAAAGCCTGAAACCATAAAACTCCTAGAAGAAAACATAGGCAGCTTGGATCTAACTACAAATGCAGAAATAAACAAGTGGAACCATAAAAAACTAAAATTGCCTGCAAAGAAAATCAGCAACAAAATGAAAAGGAAACCTATGGAATGGGAGAATATATTTCCAAACAAGAAATCTGATAAGGAGATAATATCAAAAATATATAAAAATGTCACAGAACTCAATAGCAAACAAAACAAAACAAAACCCAACTAATCCAATTTAAAAACTGGGCAGATGATCTGAACAGACATCTTTCCAAAGGAGACATACAAGTTAGATTCATGAAAAGGTGCTCAACATCACTAATCATCAGGAAAATGCAAATCAAAACTACAGTGAGACGTCGCCTCACATACAGAATGGCTATTATCAAAAGACAAGATATAGCAAGTGTTGACAAGGTTGTGAAGAAAAGGGAATTCTTGTGCACTGCTGGTGGGAGTGTAAATTGGTTTAGTCACTATGAGAAGTAGTATGGAGGTTCCTTAAAAAATTAAAAGTAGAGCCATCACATGATCCAGCAGTTCTTTTTTTATAATAAATTTATTTTTTATTGGTGTTCAATTTGTCAACATACAGAATAACACCCAGTGCTCATCCCGTTAAGTGCCCCCCTGAGTGCCTGTCACCCATTCACACCCACCCCCCGCCCTCCTCCCCTTCCAGCAGTTCTACTTCTGGATATTTACCTTCAGAAACTAAAAATACTAATTTGAAAATATATCTGCACTTCATGTTCATTGCCACATTACTTGCAATAGCTAAGATTGCAAAATAACCTAAGTGTCCACTGACGGATAAATAAAAGTGGTATGTATAGATACAATTGAATATTTTCCAACCATGAAAAAAATATCTTGCCGTTTGCAGCAACATCTATGGACCTTGAAGGCATTATGGTAAAGGAAATAAGTCAGACAGAGAGACTAATACCATATGATTTCAGTCATATGAGAGATGAAAGAAAGAAAGAAAGAAAGAAAGAAAGAAAGAAAGAAAGAAAGAAAGAAAGAAAGAGAATGAGCTTATATAGAGAACAGATTGGTAGTTGCCAGAGGTAAGGGCTTTGGGAGGGCTTGACAAGATGAGTAAAGGTAGAGAAAAGTGCAAACTTCCAGTTATAAAATACGTAAGTCCTAAGAATGTAATGCACAATATAGTTAGTAATACTGTATTGTATATCTGAAAATCGTTGAAAGTAAATCCCGAAACTACTCATAACAAGAAAAAATTTGTAACTATATATGGTAACAAATGTTAACTAGGCATTGTGGAAATTATTTTGCAATGTATACAGATACTGAATTTTGTTGTACACCTGAAACTAATAGAATGTTATATGCCAATTATACATCAATAAAAAAGAAAGAAAGAAATGCTCCAATGGATTATCTATGAATCAAACATATTCTTACCTGTACTATTTCTCTTCATAATCATATGGATCAATTCCCCCATCAATATGGCAACTACATTGTTAGCCAGATGATTTACCGGCAAAAGGATACAAAAGTGCACAACAAACATGGCTTTATATTTAATAAAGCTATTACTACATTCATTCGTAGAAGTGTCTCTTCTTTGGGAACCAGGACATGTAGATCCACACTGTTGATCAATTTTTATTAACCAAAGTCCATAGTTTACATTATAGTTCACTCTTGTGAATTTATAGGTTTTAACAAATACATAATGCCATGTATCCATCATTACAGTATCATACAAAGGTATTTGACTATCTTAAAAATCCCATTTCCACCTATTGATCCCTCACTCTTTTCCCCTGAATCTTTGGGAGCTACTGATCTTTTTGGTGTCTCCATTATTTTACCTTTTCCAGAATGTCATATAGTTGGAATCATACACTATGTAGTCTTTGTAGATTGGCTTCTTTCACTTAAAAATATGCATTTAAGTAATTCCATGTATTTTTGTGGCTTTATAACTGAATAATCTTCCATTATATTGATAAATCACAATTTATTTACTTATTTTTAAAATATTTAATTAATCGATCAATCAATCAATTAATTAATTTAAGGCGGGAAAGAGATCACAAGTAGGGGGAGGTGCAGAGGGAGAAGCAGACTCCCCCACTGAGTGGGAATCCTACCTTCAGGCTCCATCCCAGGACCCCAGGATCATGATTTGAGTCAAATGCAGATGCTTAACCTACTGAACCACCCAGGCGCCCCTACAGTTTATATATTTAACTATTTAAGGAACCTTGGCAATTATGGGTAAAGCTACTATAAACATTCATGAACAGGTTTCTCTGTGTCATTAAGTTTTTAATTCACTTGGGTAAATACCAAGAAATGTGGTTGTTGGATGACTCTTCCAAAGTGCCTGTACCATTTTGCATTCCAACTAGCAACAAATGAGAATGAGAATTCCTGTTGAATTCTTGCTAGCATTTGATGTTGTTTGTGTTATTTGGATTATATATATTATATATATTATATATTATATTATATATATGTGTGTGTGTGCTTCATTTTTGTTTTAATCATCATCAAATCCTTGATGACATACAATGTTGAGCATCTTCCCATATGCTTATTAGACATCTGCATATCTTCTTTGGTTAGATGTCTTGTTCATATTTTTACTCATGTTTTAATTGGATTGTTATTAAATTCTAAGAGTTCTTTGTAAAATTAGATACCAGTACTTTATCAGATATGTTTTTACCAGTCTGTGACTTATCTTTTCATTTCCTTAGCAATGTTTTATGCTGGGCAGAAGTTATTTATTTTAATCAAGTCCAATTTTTTTCTCCCATGGATTATGCTTTTTGTGTTGTATCTAAAATTTCAACACTAAACACAAGGTCACCTAAATTTCCTCCTATGTTATTACCTAAGAGTTTTATAGTCTTGCATTTTTTTAAAAAGATTTTATTCGCTTAATTGAGAGAGACAGCACACAGAGGGAGAGGAGAAGCAGACTCCCCGCTGAGCAGAGAGCCGGACACAGAGCTCCATCTCAGGACCCCAAGATGATGACCTAAGCTGAAGGCAGACACTTAACTGACTGAACCACTCAAGCACCCTTATAGTTTTGCATTTTACATTTAACCCTAGGATCCATTTTGGGTTAATTTTACTGAAAGGTGTAATATCTTTGCTTGTTAGTTAGGTTTGCATGTGAATGCCCAGTTGTTTTGGCATTATTTGTTGAAAAGTTTATTCTTCCATTACTGAATTGCCTTTGCTCTTTTGTCCAAGATCAGTTAGCTATATTCATGTGGATCTATTCCTACACTCTCTATTGTGTTCCATAGACCTGTTTTTCCATTCCTTCATCAATACCACAGTCTTGGTTACTGTATCTTTCTAGTAAGTCTTGAATTTGAGTAGTGCCAGTCCTTTGATTTTCTTCTCCTTCGATAGCGTGTTGGCTATTCTGGGTCTTCTGCCTTTCTATATAAAGTTTAGAATCCATTTTTCAACGGATACAAATAATATTCTGGTATTTTGATTATGATTGCATTGAATCTATAGAGCAAGTTGGAAAGAATTGAGATAATATTAAGTTTTCCTATTTATGCACATGGAATATCTCTCCATATTGTATAGATCTTCCTTTATTCCTTTTACAAGTGTTGTAGTTTTGTGGTTTTCCTCTTCAAATCTTGTGTGTATTTTGTTAGATTTATCTTTCTTAATTTTTTATTGAAATATAATTAATATACAATGTTATATTTATTTCAGGTGTACAATATAAGTTTCAACAATTCTATACACTACTCAGTACTCATCATGATAAGGATACTTTTTATCATCTCCTTCACCCACCTCCCCTCTGGCAACCACCAGTTTGTTCTCTATATTTAAGAGGGTTTTGTTTTGTTTTGTTTTTCTCTTCTTTTCTTTGTTTCTTAAATCACACATATGTATGAAATCATTTGGTATTTGTCTTTCTCTGACTGACTTATTTCACTTAGTATTATATCCTCTAGGTCCATGCATGTTGTTGCAAATGGCAAGACTACATTCTTGTTTATGGATAACTAATATTCTATTATTTATATCACATTTTTATCCATTCATTTATGGATGGACACTTGGGTAGCTTCTATAATTAAGTTATTGTAAATAATAGTGAGATAAGCATAAAGGTACATATATATTTTTAAATTGGTGTTTTCATTTTTTTTTTTTTTTGTATGTGGATACCTAGTAGTGGAATTACTGGATCACATGGCAATTCTATTTTTAAATTTTTGAGGAGTCTTCACGATATTTTCCATGGCGACCTCACCAATTTAAATTTTCACCAACAGTGCAGGAAGGTTTTCTTTTCTCCACAGCCTCATCGGTAATGTTATTTCTTGTTTTTTTGATTCTAGTCATTGTGACAGGTGTGAGGTGATATTGTGATGATTATGATTTACATGTCTCTGATGATTAAGTAATATTAAGCATCTTTTCATATTTTTTTGACATTTGTATGTCTTTCTTGGAAAAAATATCTAGGCAGGTCCATTTTTAATTGGATTTTTTTTTTTTAGTGTTGAATTGTATAACTGTTTTATGTATTTTGGAAATTAAGTCCTTATTGGGTATATCACTTACAAATAATTCTCCCATTTAGTAGGTTCCCTTGCCATTTTATTGATGGTTTCCTTTGCTGTGTTGTGAAATTTACTTTTAAGTATCTTAATTTTTTATGTTAATGATCTAATAGGATTTCAGCTACATTATTCATTTATTGATTACCATAGAAATTATAATAGATGTTTTTATTAGTGTCTAACATGAATTATTTTCCAGTATTGAGACAATTGTTGTTACCATTAATTGAAATGCTATATACATTTTAAACTCTTATAAATTGTTATTATTGTATTAGTATATTTTATACATTCAATATTAATTCAGTTTTACTTGCATATTTACCACTCATGTAGCCTTTTATTCCTTTACATTACCATGTGTCTCTCAGCATTTAAATTCTATGTCTTGGAAGGACCCTTTTTAGTATATCTCTTAGTGTAAGTATGCTGACAACAATTTCTCTAAGTTTTTGTCTCATAAATATATGTTTTTGCAAACATGAAGAATGTTTTCAGAGAGTGTAGAATTCTTTGTTGGCAGCTACTTGCTTTCTTCACTTCATTTATTGTCTTCTTTGTTTTCCTGTTTCTATTAGGAAGTCTTAGTGTTGCTCTTTGGAGTTAATTTTTACATTTTCAGGCACGTGCTTATGATTTTTCCTTTGATTCCAACGTCCAAAAGTTTTACTATGATTTATTTAAGTGCACTTTCCTTTTAGCTTATCTCACTTTAGTTTCATAGTTTTTGTGAATCTACGGCTTAATCTCTTTTTTAGAAATCTCAGTTTTAGAAATGTTTCAACCATTATCTCTACAAATGTTGTTTCTACACCATTATATCTGTAGTCCCCTTCTGTAACTTTAATTATGATTGTTATACGTTTTTTTGCGGTTATGTCTTTTATTCATTTTTCTGGTTTTCCTGTAGTTTCTTTTTTCCTTTCCATGCTTCAATCTGTTTTTTTGTTTTTTCCAAATGATGTATCTTCAGGTATGATTCCTTTCTACAGCTAAATCTCATCTGTTGTCTGACCCATTTTTAATATGTCATTGTATTTTTCAGTTATGAGGCTTTCATTTAATTATCTTTTTAAAAAATATTTATTTAATTTTTTTTATTTAAGAGAGAGGGAGAATGATTTGTGGGGAGGAACAGAGGGGAGAGAGAGAGAGAGAGAGAGAGAAAGCAGGCTCCCTGCTGAGCAGGAAACCCCATGCAGGGCTCAATATCAGGACCTAGAGATCATGACCTGAGCTGAAGACAGATGCTTAACCTCCTGAGCCACCCAGATGCCCCCATTTACTTCTCATATATAGATATTGATTCTCTGAAGTATTTCTCCATCTTTGATCATTTCTTAAGCATATTAATCAAAATCTTGTTAAAGTCTGCATCTGATAATTCCACTATATCTGGATCATAATTGTTTTATTGTTATCATTTTTTATCGCTTCTTGATCTTGGTATGCTTTTTAAATTTGACTCAATGTTAGACATGCATTTTATTTTATTTTTTAATAATAAATTTATTTTTTATTGGTGTTCAATTTGCCAATTTACAGAATAACACCCAGTGCTCATCCCATCAAGTGCCCCCCTCAGTGCCCGTCACCCATTCACCCCCACCTCCCGCCCTCCTCCCCTTCCACCACCCCTAGTTCATTTCCCAGAGTTAGGAGTCTTTATGTTCTGTCTCCCTTTCTGATATTTCCTACACATTTCTTCTCCCTTCCCTTCTATTCCCTTTCACTATTATTTATATTCCCCAAATGAATGAGAACATATAATGTTTGTCCTTCTCCGATTGACTCACTTTACTCAGCATAATACCCTCCAGTTCCATCCACGTTGAAGCAAATGGTGGGTATTTGTCATCTCAGTGTCCATTGAAAGATGAATGGATAAAGAAGATGTCGTTTATGTATACAATGGAATATTACTCAGCCATTAGAAATAGACATGCATTTTAAAACATAAAAGCTCTTGATCAGCACTGTCCAATAAAACTTTCTGTGAAGATAGAAATATTTATATAAACTGTCCAAAGCCATAGCTACTAGCCACTGAAGGTTTTGAGCACTATGAAATATGACTAGTGTGGCTGAAGAATTGATCCTTTATTTTATATATTTTTTAAAAATTTAAATGTAAATAACCACATGTGTCTTATGGCTGTTGGACAGCACAGATCTAGATAAAGTTTCTTGCCTGCCATTAAATGCTGCAAGTGCTCTATTTGATATTTCTTCCACCAGAAAAGAAATTCTTCAGCTTTCTGCAAGTAACTGCAGTAGGAGCAGGTCACTTTAACGCAGTCAGGCATGGAGCAGAGTTTCATCATATCTTTGCTTTATTTCTGTTTCACCCTTTCTCTTAGTCTGCAGTTCTTAAGGATCACAAATGAAAGTTGAGTGTATTTTACCTGGGTCTCTCCACCTTGGCTGGCTCTGGACTACGATATCTGTCTCCTCAGAATAGAGAGAGTGTTGTTAGCTCTCTTCAGCTTTTCCAACCTGCTATTACTGACCCCTTGATCAGCCTCTCTACCACTTGCTTCTACAACACTGCTTAGAAATTGGCAAATGTCTTAGTACATTCCTTTCTGAGCTTCTTTTTTTTCCAGGATCTTGACCTCTCTCAGGTCCTCACTCTTTGGCAGCTCTAAAGTCAGTTTTTATCTCATTAGCCCCGAAGATGTCTAACGTAAAGACTGCTAACTCTGGGAAACGAACTAGGGGTGGTAGAAGGGGAGGACGGCGGGGGGTGGGAGTGAACGGGTGACGGGCACTGGGGGTTATTCTGTATGTTAGTAAATTGAACACCAATAAAAAATAAATTAAAAAAAAAGCTCTTTTTTGTTTCTCTGCCTCTTAGCAGCTGCTTTCTATTCAACTTCACAGACTTAGCCCCCACACAGCTTATAAATCATCAGTTGGGTTGCTTTAGAAGCAGACCATGAGATAAGTATGAGTAAAAGTTATTTATTTGGGGGGGGGATCATCAGACACTGGTACTGGCATGGGAAATTTGTGTTGAGAAGGGAAAACAGTTAATAAAAGTCAACTAATCTAGTCAGCTGCCATACTAGACAACTGGGGCTGAATTCCTCAGGGAGATTGTAGAAAGTGGTGCAAAGCACATACCTCAGAGTTACCATATTCAATAGTTGAGAGATCTGGGTCTTTTTATGCTAACTCCCAAGGGCTGCTTTGGATGGGAGGCAATGTCAGTAACACTCCCTCCCTCCAATGTATATAGCCTGTCACCAATTATAGCAGCATTCTGAGGTCCCAGAATAAAGCAAGTCATCAAACTTGGAGATGTACATACTGATAGTTGGAAATCTGTGAAAGCACACTTAAAGGTTGATGGATGGAATAGAACAAACAGCACAGAAGGTCATGTTCTTATCAATGAATTTGCCCTCTTTCCAGGATTTTGGCCTCTCAAATCCTAGCTATTTTAATTGATACCCTCTCATATATATATTTCTATTTTTATCCCTTTTTTTCTGCTTGTTCTAAGTAGGAAGATTGGTCTCCTGAAAGCTAGTAGTCATAGCTGACAGTGGAAAGTTGGGTTATTATATTTTGGACTCTTAAAGTATTTTACTGAATGATTTATGGGCCTGGAAATCAAAATATCTTCTTATTGATTTGGAGGGTAGGTAACTGTTACCCAATTTATACCAGTTAAATTAAGATATTTTTAAGACCATCAAGCAGAATCATGCATTCATTGATAACTCATTTCCTTATTTAAGTAATATGTTGAATGTATATTCTTTCCAGTTAAAATGTTCTTGTTCTATGTTTGTTGTTTTTATTATGTGATTATATATGAAAGATTGAAGAAAGAGTACATTCTTCAATATCTTAACACACAATTCATTGATAGAATTACTTTGCAAACAAAATGGAAAATGCTAAATCAGGGAAGGTTTCTCCCTAATCTTATTGTTTATGCTTGCAGAATTTTAACATTCCCAGGCTTGATTTCAGACTACAATAGTGCCCTGTTGAACGATTCTGGACTGTGACTTGCTGAGAGCTAAGATTTCCTTTCTGGTACTGCTGTTGGTGTCAATTCTCATGTTCCCCAAAGTATTTCCTCACAGTGGCTAAATTTTGCTAGTTAGTGACAAGTGTCAATGCACAATTTCCCTTGTCTCTGAAAGTCACCACTCAGCTCTTTCCCTGATCCCAAGGAAAGCTGCTCATCACCTGGCATAAATACTATCAGCACAGAACATACCCAGCATTAGGTTACCAATCAGGGACTCAAAACAAAGAGTTTCCATGGACTGTCCAGGGCCACTATACAGTAGACAAGCAGCCATCATAGTAAGTTAGGGGGATGTGGATCAAGGACAGCATTTAGTAGACCAGTCACTAAGCATTTGTGATCACACATATTAACAGTGAAAATAATGAAATAAAGCCTATATATATTACATTCTTTATAAAATACATTAATATAGATGAGGGTTTTTTTTTTTTTTTTCAGTCAAAAAATCCTCTGGTCCTGGGGTGCCTAGGTGACTCAGTCAGTTAAGCGTCCTAACCTTGATTTTGGCTCAGGTCATGATCTCAGGGTTGTGAGATGGAGCCCAGGGTCTGGCTTTGCGCTAAGCAGGGAGTCTCCTTGAGATTCTCTCCCCTTCCCTTTGCTCCTCCTTCTCATGCTCTCTAGCTCTCTTTCAAATGAATAAAAAAAAAAAAAAACCTGTAAAATAATCCTCTAGTCCTCTAATCCTCTTCCCTGCAATCGAGCATCTTGCTGACTTCCTGTGGAAACCATTAATATGGACAAGAAGAAAGCGGGATACCAGGAAATCCAAAGGCACTGAAGCTACAAGAGTGTCAATGCAAGAGTAGCCCAAGGTCAGTCCTTGGAATAAATGTGACAACAGGCAGAGAAACCAGTGTGTGCCAAGTTCCATAGGATATGATCACTGAACTAGCCCCCTGCAGGACAATATCAAATTTCGGAGGAGCTTAACTAAACCCTGTAAGCAGAAAGGTTAATGAGCAGCTTCAAACTGAAGTGAAATATTTAGAGAATTAGTGTAGTTTACCATTAACAAACCAAATATATCCTGAGCTTATACTGAGATAGTTTCTTTCCTTCAAAACCTCACATTCGGGGATCCCTGGGTGGCTCAGCGGTTTAGCGCCTGCCTTTGGCCCAGGGCGCGATTCTGGAGTCCCAGGATCGAGTCCCACGTCGGGCTCCCAGCATGGAGCCTGCTTCTCCCTCCTCCTGTGTCTCTGCCTCTCTCTCTCTCTCTGTCTATCATAAATTAATTAATTAATTAAAAAAACTCTCACATTCAATGCAATATGTCGTTGGCTTTGCAGTTATGTTTGTATCTGCTGTACAACACCAAAAACCATAAGGATGAATTTCCTCTCTATTGTGATGCAATTCAATTTAATTTTACCTAGAGGAGAAATGAAGTATAGCATGACTTTAGGTTACATTGTTTAGATAGGATGAGTCAAAATCTGATATTGGATTTTGCAATTCATCTTACTTTAGGAGACAAATGAAGGTATGGATGGTAGTTATCAATACTACCTCAGATTTCCAAGGGAAGTTTGTGTTCAAGTTTCTCTTGTGCTGTGTTCCTCATGTCATCTATGCATGGCAGTGATAATAAAACCACTAGTGCCATGAAGGTGCCACTAGTATTTGTGTTCCTTTTAACCACTGGCAGAATCCAGTGCAGGGTATCCTATATTTATCAAGTACACTTATAAAGGTCCATGAAGATATAAAGCACAGAGTGTACTCTCCAACCTGACTCTTTTTTTATTGAATGAAATGGAGAGCATCAAGAAGCTTCTGACTTATTTATCTTTATTATTGGTGCTTATCTATTAATACCATGGGTAGCCACAGATCCATTTATGGTTTGTATGCATCTGACAAACCATGCCAAGATTTGGGTGAATGTCTGGTCTCAACCTTACAAGTATGTATATTATCCTAGCAGTATTTGCTTAGTCCTAATTTGAAAGTTTGTGTATGTTGTCAAGATTATTAAAAAAAAAAGACTTATGATTATCCTAATTTTCCTTCTCTGGCTTTTTCCCACCTCCAGTCCATCTGTAAATTTTGCACCTGAAAATCTAAAAAGAAGAGTTTTGTGTAGGTCATATATTTAAGAGCGTTAAGAAACTAGTCACAAAAATATAAGGTGTTTTATGGTCTCCACAGTGAGTCTCCTTATTTTACCTGATCTGGATCATCTCAGGAAATGTAAAAGGACAATGGGGAAAGTATCCCACACACCACATCCAGCATCAGTTGTGCTGAGCAGCAGTTTATCAGTACATTCTACCTAGGAACTTTTGTGAGCTCAGAACTGAGATCATTCAGAGAGGAAAAGCCAATGGGTTGTCTCTTATGTTTACCCAAAAATATCCTCCTGGGGTAATTTCCAGACTTTGGTACAGGGAAGAGTAATCTAAAGAGAGTCTGGCAGCCTGACTGAGTTGATGAGCAAGAATTGGTGTTCTGAGAGACTAAGGTTATCATAACTTGAGACAAGAGTCCTAGAGCAGAAGCAGGTACACAGAAAAAGAGGGTCAGAGATGTGATATACTTTTGTACATTTGAGTCTTTGGTTCAACATCATTCTGTGTATGCACAGAGTAAACTGCATAAGGCCAGGCAAAGAAAAATGTGCAGAAAAGAGTCAAACGATTGTGAGATCATGCACAGCCAAGAATCATTTGAATTCCAAATATCTAGAGTGAAGAAATCTCCTTAAATACATGAGTTATTTAGGAGACTCTAGAAAGATAATGTCTTAATTATGGGGCTAAACTAGACCTAGATTCACCATTATAAAAGCTTAAAAGCATGTCTTGAAAGTGTCAAGTACATCAATGGAAGCCAGCCAGAACAAAGTACACAATCATTATCAGAATATTAAAAAGCTAGAACTCAAAAATGTGAAATTCAGGGGCACCTGGATGGCTCAGTCACTTAAGCACCCAACTCTTGATTTCAGCTCAGGTCATGATCTCAGGGTGGTGAGATCGAGTCCCTGCATCAAGCCTGCGTTGCACTCTGTGCTGGGTGTGGAGGCTGCTTGAGAATCTCTCTCTCTCCCTCTGCCCCTCTCTGAAACTCTCTCTCTCTAAAATAATGTAAAATTCATAATGTGATATTTAACTGTGTGTAAATTATACCTCAATAAAAGTTGAATTTTTGAAAAAAGTAAAATAGGTCTATCTCAACAGATAACAAATTTGGTAATATTTAATATTAGTTCCATTTAAAAAACATTGCAATCCAGTAATAGGAGATAGCTTCCTAAAGTTGATAGTGAATAATATATCTCTACTAAAAATACAGCTAATAATGAAGCAATACTTAATTACTCTAAGTAATTAATACCTGCTATCAGTATTTGTATTTAATAGAATGGTATAGATCCTATCCAGAACAATAAAATAATAGGAAAAATTAAAAGTCAAAGGACATAAGACAAAGAATCAAGATTATTTTTCACACATAATCATTGTATACATATAGGGTCACACATTAATAATAACAAAGGAGGGATTCAAACTTAGTCTCACTCCAGAGTATTTGAATTCATCAGCAATGATTTGTTAGGAAATAAGAATTTTAAGAAAAGCTACAATTGATAGCAACAAGAAAACCCTACCAAGTTTTTTCTGAGAAGCACTTAAGCAAATATGAATACCTGAGGGAAGATAAAAATGTTTTTGAAAGGCATAAACAAAGACCTAAATAAATGGGGGGATATATTATGTTCATAGATGACAAAATAAAGTTGCTTTTCTCCTCAAAATGACCTGTAAATTAACACAATTCTAGACACTCAACAGGGTTTTTTGTAAAACTTGACCTGGCAATCACAAAACTTGCTCTAAACAGAGAAGTTTAGAACCAAGAAAAGACAATTGAAGTAGAAGAGTAATAAGTAAGGACTTATCCTTTATTGGGTGTCAGGACAAACCCGTGGTAAAATAAGCCAAGGGACCAGACCAGAAATCCTATAACAATTCCAATTCTAGTAAAAGAGATCAATGTGGAAAGTTTTCTACACAAAGGCCAATTCATCTGCATGAATTCAACCTGTATAAAATATTTGAGAAATATAAATACATATATGTTGAAGAAATAAGGAGATGTAATTAGAAATATACTTTATATATTCCATTGATTTGATTCTTTGAGCAAAAATGGTGGAACATGTTCAACCAAAACTTGAAATTGGATAAAGCAGTTCCTATAATAAGAAGTAGGCTAAAAGCTGGCTGTCAGGGTGTAGTGAAAGGAAAATTCATTTTGTTGTTTGTTCATAAACTATTTTCATTGAATAAATAAAAAGCATATTTTTAATAGAGCAACAACAACGTGAATATGGAATGTGAGAGAGGTGGCATCATAAGGCAGAGAGGAAAGTCTGCGCTCATTAACACATGATTCTAGGACAACTGGCTATATATTTGGAGAAAAATAAACTATGTCTTTATCATACACCTTGCTCAAAATTAGTAATAGATGGGGACGCCTGGGTGGCTCAGCAGTTGAGCATCTGCCTTTGGCCCAGGGTGTGATGCTGGAGTCCCAGGATCCAGTCCCACTTTGGGCACCCTGCAGGAAACTGCTCCTGTGTCTCTGCCTCTCTCTGTGTGTCTTTCATGAATAACAAAATAAAATTTAAAAAAAAAATTAGTAATAGATGGACCTAAGACACAAAACTGAGGGGAAAAAGTCTATTTAAATCTTAAACAGAACAAATAAAAGGAAGAATATCTTGATTGTGGTGGAATATATGTGTTTCTGAAAACACAAAAAAAGCACAAGTCATAAAAGAGAAAATGGATAAATTTGTATAGTTAATTTAGCTTAATTTAGTTAATACTCTTAATTTATATTTAATGGAAAAATTAACACATATGTAAAAATGTGAAAGGACAAACTCCAACTTGAAAGAAGATATGTGCAACTTTTAGTAAGACATAAATAATAGTATCCAGAATATATTTTTAAAAATTTTCTGTTGTGTTATAATGAGCAATGAACATGAATGATGCAATCACAATTTTTAAAAAATCCTAATAGCTAATAAGCTTATAAAAATTATTAAATTTCACTAATAATAATGTGCAAGTGGAGTGGTAATGTATTACAAGTTCATACACATTATATTCATACAGATTAATAACATTTGTATGCCAATAGTACTAACAATGTAGGAAAACAAGCAGCTTTATGCAGAGCTAGTGAGAACTTAAATAAATACAACCACTTTGGAAAGCAATTTGCCAATATTAGTATTTGGGGATATGCATATTAGTGATTTCATTTCTAAAGAAAATCTCATCCACTTAGATTTATGCAATAGGACACTTATTTCAGCAGTATGTAATAGGGAAAACATTTTAAAAAAAACTAAGTAAGCTTTCTTCTGCAAGGAAATGGATAAACTATGGGGGAAAATTAACATCTTTGTTAATTTTGAATCTTCTTAGGCAGAAATAATTATATGTCATTTTATTTCCCCCTTATATAAGCTTACACACTGTGGTAAGCTTAGTCCATTCCTTACTCCAAGGAATTTTAGTTTTCCTACTTATGTTAGTGAGATTGTTTTTTATTACATTTTTTAATGTTAAATATCTTTTCATGCTGACTTTTTAATATAACTACTTTCTTTCCTTTTTCCTTATTCCTTCCTTTCCTCCTTCCTTCTACCTCGTTTAATTTAATTTTGTTGTTCTCTTTAAAAATTTATTCATGGGCACCTGGGTGGCTCAGTGGTTGAGTGTCTGCCTGTGGCTCAGGTCATGATCCTGGGGACCTGGGATCTAGTCCCACATAGGACTCCTTGCAGGGAGCCTGCTTCTCCCTCTGCCTGTGTCTCTGCCTCTCTCTGCATCTCTCATGAATAAGTAAGTAAGTAAGTAAATAAAAAGATAAATAAATAAAATCTTAAAAAATTATTCACTTGAATATTTAGCTCCCAAATTTTAATATTTTTTTCTGATAAAGTTATTTAAGGTAACTATTTTATATAAGTGGGAGTTTGGAGAGATAATTTTATGATATTCTCTTGTTTCTAAATATTTATTTTAGCTATAATTTTTCTTAGTGATTTAGTATTTAAATAAAGATATTTTGACTATCCTTTCATTGTTAATTTAGGATATTATTACATTGTTTACTAGATATTTCTATTTTTAAAAATTTCTTGACAATTTCCTTATGCATAACACATAGTCAATTACTGTGACTGGTCTGTGTGTGTTTACAAAATATGTGTTTGCTATATATACACACATAATCTTATTATGTTGTATTTTTGCTGAAATATTTACATTTGTCATCAAATCTCCTATATCATATTTATTCTGAGAGCTCTATTAACATCTCCTACTAATTTTATGGATTTGTTAATTTTTCCTTGCATCTTTACTAATCTTTATTATTTATTTTATGTACACACTACATTAACACTATTAGAGAAATAAATGTGGAAATAAACCTATTTTACAAGAGTATGTTGCAGATGACTCATTTCCCCAAGTTATCTATTTATTGCTTATTTTTTAGACAAACAGTAATCTTAAAAATAAGACATACAATTATCCAAATTAAAAAATAATAAAAGTTATAAATAGTCTAAGAAGCAGAATGGACATGGCTAGTGAGTAAAATATATGCAACATATATGGATATTTTTTTCACTAATATATAGTTATATATATATATTTTACTAATAATATATATATTATATATATTACATATATTTCGCTCATTAGTTTTGAGCACTCATCAGTGAAAAATATATATATATAAAACCACATTTATATATATGGTTATCAAAATTTCACGATATATTTTTACCTTTTATCAATGATAAAATTTATTTTCCTCCAGACAAATGTCATGACAATAACATAGATATGAGTAGTTAAGATACTGAGTCTCAGAGAAAAAGATATAATTCAATAACTAGGACAGATTTGGGTATTTGGTAGTTGACCCAGTAGCATTCACCTTTTTATTTTATTTTTTTATTTTTTTTTACGATTTCATTTATTTATTCATGAGGACACAGAGAGGGGCCGAGACACAGGCAGAGGGAGAGCAGGCTCTCAGTTGGGAGCCTGATTCAGGATTCCATCTCAGGACCCTAGGATCACAACTTGAGACAAAGGCAGTTGCTCAACCACTGAACCACCCAGGTTCCCCTGCATTCACTGTTTTAAACATTAGTCTCCTCACACATACCATGGCTGTGTGGGTTAATGTGAGGTGACACACTATATAAAGAGCAATTATCTCAATGCTGGGCATACAGGAAGCACTTAATAAGTATTAATCACTAGTCCCATAAACTATTTGGCAAAGATTTATTTGTTAAAAGTTTCTTTAAAATCAACATTATGTTTATAGCAGCAATGTCCACAATAGCCAAACTGTGAAAGGAGCCTCGGTGTCCATCGAAAGATGAATGGATAAAGAAGATGTGGTTTATGTATACAATGGAATATTACTCAGCCATTAGAAAGGACAAATACCCACCATTTGCTTCGACGTGGATGGAACTGGAGGGTATTATGCTGAGTGAAATAAGTCAATAGGAGAAGGAAAAACATTATATGGTCTCATTCACTTGGGGAATATAAAAAATAGGGAAAGGGAAACGAGAAAAAATGAGTGGGAAATATCAGAGAGGGAGACAGAACATGAGAGACTCCTAACTCTGGGAAACGAACTAGGGGTGGTGGAAAGGGAGGTGGGCGGGGGGGGGGGTGTTGTGACTGGGTGATGGGCACTGAGGGGGGCACTGGATGGGATGAGCACTGGGTGTTATTCTATATGTTGGCAAATTGAACACCAATAAAAAATAAATTTATTAAAAAAAGGAAAATAAATAAATAAATAAAATCAACATTAAAATACAAAAATAGGGGATCCCTGGGTGGCGCAGCAGTTTGGCGCCTGCCTTTGGCCCAGGGCACAATCCTGGAGACCCGGGATCGAATCCCACGTCGGGCTCCAGGTGCATGGCGCCTGCTTCTCCCTCTGCCTGTGTCTCTGCCTCTCTCTCTCTCTGTGACTATCATAAATAAATAAATAAATAAATAAATAAATAAATAAATAATAAAAAAATAAATTAATTAATTAAAAAAATAAAATACAAAAATACCGATAGAAAGATAAGCAAATGTATAAATATGTATGTAATAAACATGTAATAAAGAATGAATAAGTGAAATAAATAATACATCTAATAACAAAAAAGTTAAAACTACAATTAAAATCCAGATATTACATATAGCAATATATAGGATACATAGTGACAAAAAATGTAATCTCTTTGGTTCAAATGCAAACAAGAGACACACTCCATAATGCTTGAGGGACAGAGTGATCAGTTGCCTTCTGGGCCACAGAGTCAATACTTCTAGGAACCTCAGCAAGACCCATGCCATTGAATTGACTGTTTCACTGTTGAAACAACTCAAGGAAACAAGTAGACAAGATGAAAATGAAGTTTTAGAAATTGCTACAATCATAGTTTTAGTTTTATTATAGGTAAAATTGGAAATTATTATATAACTAATCACAAAGAATATGTTAGATTATTGCATAAAAATTACTATTTAGGAACTAATAATGATTTTGAAGTGTATTAATTTTTGGAAATACATTAATATGATATCATTTAGTTTGTTAAGAAGCCAATGACAAAATACCATTCTCCCAGAATGTGTATATTGAAAGTGTACCTTGAAATAAATCAAGGCTAAACACTAAAGTGATAACAGTATTATTTTTTGTTGGGTATGAGGCAATCATATTCTTTATTATTTTACTATTGTGACCTTTATTGTTTGAACAATTTTTAAAAGATTAAATAAGGAAAAGAATATGTTAAAAAATAAAGGATCTATTCACATTGTTAATTACTGGTCTTATTTTTTTTAATAATAAATTTATTTTTTATTGGTGTTCAATTTGCCAACATACAGAATAACACCCAGTGCTCATCCCATCAAGTGCCCCCCTCAGTGCCCGCCACCCAGTCACCCCCATGCCCAACCCTCCTCCCCTTCCACCACCCCTAGTTCATTTCCCAGAGTTAGGAGTCTTCCATGTTCTGTCTCCCTTTCTGATATTTCCCACACATTTCTTCTCCCTTCCCCTCTATTCCCTTTCACTATTATTTATATTCCCCAAATGAATGAGACCATATAATGTTTGTCCTTCTCCTATTGACTTATTTCACTCAGCATAATACCCTCCAGTTCCATCCACGTCGAAGCAAATGGTGGGTATTTGTCCTTTCTAATGGCTGAGTAATATTCCATTGTATACATAGACCACATCTTGTGCAAGAAGTTACGGTGGCCGAGTTCAAAAAAAGTGTTGCCTGTGTTCTCCTCTAGGATTTTGAAGGCATTCAAATTGGCAGAGAAGAAGTCAAACTCTCCCTCTTCACCGATGACATGATACTGTACATAGAAAACCCAGAAGACTCCACCCCAAGATTGCTAGAACTCATACAGCAATTTGGCACTGTGGCAGGATACAAAATCAATGCCCAGAAGTCAGTGGCATTTCTATACACTAACAATGAGACTGAAGAAAGAGAAATTAAGGAGTCAATCCCATTTACAATGACACCCAAAAGCATAAGATACCTAGAAATAAACCTAACCAAAGAGGTAAAGGATCTATACCCTCAAAACTACAGAACACTTCTGAAAGAAAATGAGGAAGACACAAAGAGACGGAAAAATATTCCATGCTCATGGATTGGAAGAATTAATATTGTGAAAATGTCAATGCTACCCAGGGCAATTTACACATTCAATGCAATCCCTATCAAAATACCATGGACTTTCTTCAGAGAGTTGGAAAAAATCATCTCAAGATTTGTGTGGAATCAGAAAAGACCCCGAATAGCCAGGGGAATTTTAAAAAAGAAAACCATAGCTGGGGCATCACAATGCCAGATTTCAGGTTGTTCTACAAAGCTTTGGTCATCAAGACAGTGTGGTACTGGCACAAAAACAGACACAGAGATCAATGGAACAGAATAGAGAATCCAGAAGTAGACCCTCAACTTTATGGTCAACTAATATTTGACAAAGCAGGAAAGACTATCCACTGGAAAAAAGACAGTCTCTTCAATAAATGGTGCTGGGAAAATTGGACATCCACATGCAGAAGAATGAAACTAGACCACTCTCTTTCACCATACACAAGGATAAACTCACAATGGATGAAAGATCTAAATGTGAGACAAGATTCCATTCCATTCCACTGGTCTTAATACATGACATTTGCATCCATTTCTTGCCTTACAATTATGAGCAGGATGACACAAATTTTAAAGTTTGATCATGCCTATGTCACTGGCATAAAATGCATGATGATTACTGCAGTGACAACAAATAGTCAAATAGTCACATTGTTGTCAAATATTTTGATAGTTCATTCTTTATTTTTAAAGATTTTTAATGTGTTTATTTGAAAGAAGGAGAACACGAATTGGAGGGAAGGGGCAGAAAGAGGGAAAGCACACTCCCCACTGAGCAAGGAGCCTGACATGGGGCTTGATCCCAGGACCCCAAGATCATGACCTGAGCTGAAGGCAGATGCTTAACTGACTGAACCACTAGGCAACCTGGTAGCTCATTCTTGATTACCATTTCTCAAAATATAGCAATCAATGTCAGTTATATTAAAATAACAGTTTAAGGATTTCACTTGGAATTATAACTGAGATCTAAAAATATGAGAAGGATGTCTTTGGACAGTATAGGTAAATTTGCAGATTGCTTTTAATAGAAAAATAGGACTTCTTATTTCAGCCATTAAGTAGTCACTGCCAAAAATGAAAAATCTGAACAATATGAAAATTAACAGTTTCTTTTGGAAGCATCAGGGAACTGAGGTCACAGGGCAGCTACTACCCTGAAATCTGGAGATATAAGAGTCTATGAAGACAAATGGCTGAGACATGCATCTTGGAGCAAAAGCCACTGAAAAGCTAAAGTCTGGCTGGAACACTCAAAGGGTAATTTGGATCAACTGCTAGAGACGGAGTATGGTATAGAGTGAGATTGAGAACTTGCTGAGGGAAACACGGTTTTGGGATGACTTACAATTTGGATTTTACCTCTCAAAATGCCACCTGGTTCTCACAGTGAAGATCTGAGAAACATTCCTTAGTGCTTATGGCATAAGGATAGGAAAATTAACTATGCTGAATTACTCTCAGAGCCTTCTTTTTAACAAAGGAAGTCCTAGTTTCCAAGGACAATTTTACTTGACTCTTATACCACCCTTATCACCCTGAGATTTAATCATAATATTATAAAATGCTTCTTCTCCTATCCCGCATACTTGACCACCATACCAATAGGGCTTCAATAAAACTACAGTGAATTACAGTGGAAAAATGTGAAAGACACAGATGCTCTCTAAGGAAAAATGAACTGGAAGCTCAAATTCAAGAGGGGAGACAAAAACAAGGATACTAGAATTTGAAACCCCTGGCTCCCCAAATGAGAGAACACATTAAATACAGGCCAACTTTTATCCAGATTAACATAAATTCTCACACTCAAGGCCTAGTTACCTCCGCTTTTATTACCTGACACAAGTTCAGCTTTCAAAAAAAAGTAAAAGGAATGTCAGAAGACAAGAATGAAAGCACCATCTGATGACAGTAAGCAAGAGATGGACCTGAGCTCAGATATGACACAGATGTTGGAATTACCAGAAAGAGCATTTAAATAGCTGTTATTAATACATTAAGGGCTCTAATGGAAAAAGTAAAAATATGCAAAAACAGATGGATAATGCAAGCAGAAATTTGAAAGTTCCAAGAAAGAATCAAAAGGAAATGCTGGAAATCTAAAAATAGGAACAAAATTGAAGAATGTTTTTAAGAGGTTTATTAGTACCCTGGTCATGGTCAAGGAAAGGATGAATGATTACAGGAAGAACAAGAGAATATGATCAAATTGAAATGGAAAGAGAATGAAAATAAACAGTAGGACCATTTTAAAAGGCGTAACATATGCATTATTGGAATATGAGGACAGGGAAGAGACACAGAGTAGAAGAAATATTTGAAGTGAGACTGTCTGAAATCCAAAATTAATGTCAGGCACATCAAACAACAGATCCTAGAAGTTCAGAGGATACCAAGAAGGATAAATACCAAAAAGAAAAAGAAAAGAAAAGCACACGCAAGACAAATTGTACTTAGGTATATCATATTCAAACTGCAGGAAACCAAAAACAAAAAGAAAATCTTGAAAGTAGCCAGAAGAAGAAGGATGGGGCACCTGGGTATCTCAGTCAGTTCATCATTTGACTCTTGATTTCAGCTCAGGTCATGATCTTGGGGTTGTGAGATCCAGACCCATATTGGGTCCTGCGTTGGGTGTGGAGCTTGCCTATGAGTCTTTCTTCCTCTCCCTATGCCCTGCCCTGTCCTCTCCCAGTCCTCCTCCCATGCATAGACTTCTGTCTTTAAAAAAATAAAAACAAATTGCTGTATGAGTTCTAGCAATCTTGGAGTGGAGTCTTTTGGGTTTTCTATGTACAATATCATGTCATCTGCGAAGTGAGAGAGTTTGACTTCTTTGCCAATTTGAATGCCTTTTATTTCTTTTTGTTGCCTAATTGTTGAGGCGAGGACTTCTAGTAACTATGTTGAATAGCAATGATGAGAATGGACATCCCTGTCTTATTCCTGATCTTAGGGGAAAGGCCATTCCCCATTGAGAATGATTTTTGCTGTGGGCTTTTTGTAGATGGCTTTTAAGATGCTGAGGAATGTTCTCTCTATCCCTACACTCTCAAGAGTTTTGATCAGGAATGGATGCTGTATTTTGTCAAATGCTTTTTCTGCATCTATTGGGAGGATCATTTGGTAGCGTGGCAGGATACAAAATCAATGCCCAGAAGTCAGTGGCATTTCTATACACTAACAATGAGACTGAAGAAAGAGAAATTAAGGAGTCAATCCCATTTACAATGGCACCCAAAAGCATAAGATACCTAGAAATAAACCTAACCAAAGAGGTTAAGGATCTATACCCTCAAAACTACAGAACACTTCTGAAAGAAATTGAGGAAGACACAAAGAGATGGAAAAATATTCCATGCTCATGGATTGGAAGAATTAATATTGTGAAAATGTTAATGTTATCCAGGGCAATTTACACGTTTAATGCAATCCCTATCAAAATACCATGGACTTTCTTCAGAGAGTTGAAACAAATCATCTCAAGATTTGTGTGGAATCAGAAAAGACCCCGAATAGCCAGGGGAATTTTAAAAAAGAAAACCATAGCTGGGGGCATCACAATGCCAGATTTCAGGTTGTACTACAAAGCTGTGGTCATCAAGACAGTGTGGTACTGGCACAAAAACAGACACATAGATGAATGGGACAGAATAGAGAATCCAGAAGTGGACCCACAACTTTTTGCTCAACTAATATTCAACAAAGGAGGAAAGACTATCCACTGGAAAAAAGACAGTCTCTTCAATAAATAGTGCTAGGAAAATTGGACATCCACATGCAGAAGAATGAAACTAGACCACTCTTTTACACCATACACAAAGATAAACTCAAAATGGATGAAAGATCTAAATGTGAGACAAGATTCCATCAAAATCCTAGAGGAGAACACAGGCAACACGCTTTTTGAACCTGGCCACAGTAACTTCTTGCAAGATTCATCCATGAAGGCAAGAGAAACAAAAGCAAAAATGAACTATTGGGACTTCATCAAGATAAGAAGCTTCCGAACAGCAAAAGAAACAGTCAACAAAACTACAAGACAACCTATAGAATGGGAGAAGATATTTGCAAATGACCTATCAGATAAGGGACTAGTATCCAAGATCTATAAAGAATGTACTAAACTCAACAGCAAAGAAACAAACAATCCAATCATGAAATGGGCAAAAGGCATGAACAGAAATCTCACAGAGGAAGACATGGACTTGGCCAACAAGCACATGAGAAAATGCTCCTCATCACTTGCCATCAGGGATTTACAAATCCAAACCACAATGAGATACCACCTCACACCAGCGAGAATGGGGAAAATTAACAAGACAAGAAACAACAAGTGTTGGAGAGGATGTGGAGAAAGGGGAACCTTCTTACACTGTTGGTGGGAATGTGAACTGGTGCAGCCACTCTGGAAATCTGTGTGGAGCTTCCTCAAAGAGTTAAAAATAGTCCTGCCTTACGACCCGGCAATTGCACTGCTGGGGATTTACCCCAAAGATACAGATGCAATGAAACGCCAGGACACCTGTACCCTGATGTTTATAGCAGCAATGTCCACAATAGCCAAACTGTGGAAGGAGCCTCAGTGTCCTTTGAAAGATGAATGGATAGAGAAGATGTGGTCTGTGTATACAATGGAATATTATTCAGCCATTAGAAATGACAAATACCCCCTATTTGCTTCGACGTGGATGGAACTGGAGGGTATTATGCTGAGTGAAATAAGTCAATAGGAGAAGGACAAACATTATATGGTCTCATTCATTTGGGGAATATAAAAAATAGTTAAAGGGAATAAAGGGCAAGGAGAAAAAAAATGAGTGGGAAATATCAGAAAGGGAGACAGAACATAAAGACTCCAACTCTGGGAAATGAACAAGGGGTGGTGCAAAGGGAGGTGGCGGGGGTGGGGGTGATGGGTGTCGAGCACTGACGGGGGCACTGGATGGGATGAGCACTGGGTGTTATGCTATATGTTGGCAAACTGAACTCCAATAAAATAAAAAAAATTCAAAAAAATAAAATAAAATAAAAAATAAAAACATAAAAACAAAGCGCAGCCTGGGTAGCTCAGTGGTTTAGCGCCTCCTTCAGCCCAGGGTGTGATCCTGGAAATCTGGATAGTACCACATCGGCCTCCCTGCTTGGAGCTTGCTTCTCCCTCTGCCTGTGCCTCTGCCTCTCTCTCTCTCTCTCTGACTCTCATGAATGAATAAATAAAATCTTAAAAAAAATAAAAAAAAATAATTGCCAGAGGAACTAAAAAAGAACTTACCCATGATGGAACAAGGATGAGAATCACAGTGAACTTTTAGGCAGAAATCAAGCAAGAAAAGAGTGGAATGCAATGCTAAATGTGCTGGAAGAAAAAATAAATAAAATTGTGAAAGAGAAATAACTGCCTTAGAACTAAACAAAACATAAGGAAATCAACATCAAGAGACCTGCCATAAAAGAAATGTTAAAAGAAACTCATTAGGAAGAAGTAAGACGATACAGGTCAGAAGTCTGGAATGACAAGAACAAAGGAAGAGTATCAGTGAAGTTATAAGTTAAGATAAAATATTTTATTTTATTCATCCTTAATTGAAACCTGTTTCTTTAAAGTGGTAATAGTAGCAATGTATTAAGGGCACTCGAATAACTGAAGTGAATGACAGGTCAGATGGAAATTGGGAATATGCATTCAGTAGTAAGATAACTGCATTGTATGTGAAGTGACATATTGTCATTTGAAGATAGATTTAAATTAGTTAAAATTTATATTGTAAGATTATATACATCCAAGAAAAGTGTATATTTAAGAAAGCCCCTAAAATATTTTTGAAATAAATATAATTGATATTCAAAGAAAGGAGACAAACAGGATCATATAAAATGCCCAAATTAAAGCATAAAAAGCCTTAGTAGAAGGCCTCTTGGTTTTTAATGTCTTATCTTTATAGAATATATGTCAAGAACCAAGCAGAGCTGGAGAGGGCTAGGTTGCCAGTTTTTGGAGTAATTGATTAGGACAAGCCAAAGTGGAAGTAACTGTAAAGTTTTGAACTACAATCTGCAATATTCACAGAAGCAATAGTGTCCACCCCAAATTCATGTACACACAGAACCTTGTAATGTGATCTTGCTCAGAAATAACAGTCTTTGCAGATGCAACTAATTAAGATGAGGTTGTAATGGCTCAGGATGGGCTCTAAATCCAAACCTGATGTCCTTAAGAAGGCACCCTTGAAAACAGACACAGAAATGCTCAAGTAGAGTATGCAATAATGGAGGCAGAGATTGGAGAGAGGCGGCTACAAGCCAAAGAGCACAGGCTGCTGGCAAGGCAAAGGACTCTTCCCTGGAGCCTAAAACGAAACATAGCCCTGCTAATGAGAACCTTGCTCTCGTTCTGGCCTCTACGACTGAAACAGAATAAATTTCTATATTATTATTATTATTATTATTATTATCAAATATTATTTATTTATTCATAAGAGGCACAGAGACAGGCAGAGACATAGGCAGAGAGAGAAGCAGGCTCCCTGCAGGGAGCCCGATGTGGGACTCAATCCCAGGATCCCAGGATCACAACCTGAGCCAAAGGCAGACACTCATCCACTGAGCCACCCATGTGCCCCAACTTCTGTTGTTTTAAACCATCATTTTATGATAATTTATTACAGCAGCCCTAAGAGACTGCCACATGTGTTAACAATCATCAGAATAAGCTGGAGTAGTTATCATAATTTCAGACAAACTAGACTTCAGAAGGAAGAAAATTATCAAGGATAAAATGGAGGATTGCATGATGATAAGGGGGTCAATTTTCCAAGACATAACAATCCCCACCTTTGAGCCAGGACTGGCCTACAGAGAAATGGCAGCTAAATATAATGCAGTGTTCTGAAGGGGATCCTGGAACAGAAAAAGAACATCAGATAAAATTAAGAGAATCTGAGCAAAGGATGCACTTTGTTTATATATGCTATTAATATTGGTCAATTGTGACAAATATACCTACCATGTAAGATGTTAATAATAGGGAAAACTGTGTGGTTTATATGGGATCTTTTTGTACCTTTTGTACAATTTTGCTGTAGATCTAAAACTTTTAAAATAAATACTGTGTGAATGTGTGTGTGTGTGTGTGTGTGTGTGTGTGTGTGTGTGTATCTCCTAGGGGAAGCACATGACTAAATAAGAAAAATTAGAATTGCCTTATAACATTTGTAAAACATTTTATCTTAATAAAAATGTTGTATTAAAAAGAAAACCCGAGTTATCATTTTTTTCATGCATCAAATGCTCATAGATGAGAAAATTAAATGAACATTTATGTATGTGTTCTAAATTGATCACTGTCATACTCTGCTTATGTAAAGGAAACTGTTATAACCTTTGGAAAAATAACTGGCAGCATTTACAGAGTTTTTTTTTTTTTAATATAATGGCCATACCATTTGACTACATGATTTCATTTCCTGAAGTGTTTCAGAAGGAAAGTGTCAAAATGGAAACAAAAGGTTTGGTCCCAGGAGTTAAGAAATGAGACTTACTTACACATTGAATATTAAATAAGACATGCCTTGCAAAATGTGTCTACAGCCAACATTTTCTCAGTAGAAGGCCTCTTGGTTTTTAATGTCTTATCTTTAAAGAATATATGTCAAGAACCAAGCAGAGTTGGAGAGGGCTAGGTTGCCAGTTTTTGGAGTAGTTGATTAGGACAAGCCAAAGTGGAAGTAACTGTTAAGTTTTGAACTACAAACTGCAATGTTCACAGAAGCTAGAGGCTAAACAGGAGAAAGTGCCAACTCCCTCATATCAGATTTTTCCTAAAGCAGTGCCAGCAAGGACCAGTGGTTCAGTTCTGATATGGGAAATTATCTCTCTGCCTACGGAGCCCCAAACAAAGGCTCCTAACATTTTTTGGTACCCAGAGGCCAGAAGAAGAAAGGATGGAGATCAAGGGGTGGATAGTACTGAGCTCCAAGTCAAACTGGAGAGGAGTGCAAAAGCTTCTTATCTTGATGAAGTCCCAATAGTTCATTTTTGCTTTTGTTTCTCTTGCCTTAATGGATGAATCATGCAAGAAGTTACTGTGGCCAACTTCAAAAAGGGTGTTGCCTGTGTTCTCCTCTAGGATTTTGATGGAATCTTGTCTCACATTTAGATCTTTCATCCATTTTGAGTTTATCTTTGTGTATGGTCTAAGAGAGTGGTCTAGTTTCATTCTTCTGCATGTGGATGTCCAATTTTCCTAGCACTATTTATTGAAGAGACTGTCTTTCTTCCAGTGGATAGTCTTTCCTCCTTTGTTGAATATTAGTTGACCATAAGTTGAGGGTCCACTTCTGGATTCTCTATTCTGTCCCATTCATCTATGTGTCTGTTTTTGTGCCAGTACCACACTGTATTGATGACCACAGCTTTGTAATACAACCTGAAATGTGGCATTGTGATGCCCCCAGCTATGGTTTTCTTTTTTAAAATTCCCCTGGCTATTCGGGGTCTTTTCTGATTCCACACAAATCTTGAGATGATTTTTTCCAACTCTCTGAAGAAAGTCCATGGTATTTTGATAGGGATTGCATTAAACGTGTAAATTGCCCTGGGTAACATTGACATTTTCACAATATTAATTCTTCCAATCCATGAGCATGGAATATTTTTCCACCTCTCTGTTTCTTCATCAAGATAAGAAGCTTTTCACAGCAAACCATATAGTCAACAAAACTAAAAGACAATCTACAGAATGGGAGAAGATATTTGCAAATGACGTATCAGATAAAGGGGTAGTATCCAAGATCTATAAAGAACTTATTAAACTCAACAGCAAAGAAATAAACAATCCAATCATGAAATGGGCAAAAGACATGAACAGAAATCTCACAGAGGAAGACATAGAAATGGCCAATAAGGACATGAGAAAATGCTCCGCATCACGGGCCATCAGGGAAATACAAATCCAAACCACAATGAGATACCACCTCACACCAGTGAGAATGGGGAAAATTAACAAGGCAGGAAACCACAAATTTTGGAGGGGATGTGGAGAAAGGGGAACCCTCTTGCACTGTTGGGAATGTGAACTGGTGCAGCCACCCTGGAAAACTGTGTGGAGGTTCTTCAAATAGTTAAATATAGATCTGCCCTACAACCCAGCAATTGCACTGCTGGGGGTTTACCCCAAAGATACAGATGCAGTGAAATGCCAGGACACCTGCACCCTAATGTTTCTAGCAGCAATGTCCACAATAGCCAAACTGTGGAAGGAGCCTCGGTGTCCATCGAAAGATGAATGGATAAAGAAGATGCAGTCTATGTATACAATGGAATATTACTCAGCCATTAGAAAGGACAAATACCCCCTATTTGCTTCGACGTGGATGGAACTGGAGGGTATTATGCTGAGTGAAATAAGTCAATAGGAGAAGGACAAACATTATATGGTCTCATTCACTTGGGGAATATAAAAAATAGGGAAAGGGAATAAAGGGGAAAGAAGAAAAAAATGAGTGGGAAATATCAGAGAGGGAGACAGAAAATGAGAGACTCCTAACTCTGGGAAACGAACTAGGGGTAGTGGAAGGGGAAGTGGGCGGGGAGTGGTGGTGATTTGATGATGGGGATTGAGGGAGGCACTTGATTGGCTGAGCACTGGGTGTTATGCTATATTATGGCAAATTGAACACCAATAAAAAATAAATTCACACACACACACAAAAAACTGGAGAGGATTTTCGTCGGGATTCCTGGGTCGCTCAGCGGTTTAGTGCCTGCCTCAGCCTAGCGCATGATCCTGGAGTCCCGGGGTGGAGTCCCGGGGTGGAGTCCCGGGTCAGGTTCCTGCATGGAGACTGCTTCTTCCTCTGCCCGTGTCTCTGCCTCTCTATCTCTCTGCGTCTGTCATGAATAAATAAAGTCTTAAAAAAAAAAGTGTCTTCAAGGTCATCTCCTGATAAAAAAAAGGGAGGCACTAGAGAAGGTTTTATTTGAGAGACCCAGCAGAGAGCCTTCCAAATGGAGGTGCCTGTCAGAGAAGTATAGATATGCATAAGAACAGGGTGGTGGTGGGCTACATCCTTGATTGCAACTCACCTGCGAAGCTGCCACACTCTGGTTTCCAAAAACCCTGGTGTGGAGAGGGCCTGCCAGGTAGAACTTTCTAACTGTCTGTGGTTGGGCCTGAAAAAAATCACACATGGGATTTTTTCTGGAGCTGGAGTCCTCAATATGCTGGTATCCTTAAAAATGCTTTTCTGTTGCTGTTTGCATAGGGGAAAATATATTTCTGTTTCCAAGTACAGTATGTTTGTTAACAAAATGGCATGTGGTATAATTGTTAAGTGACACCTAGTCATAATGGACAGAATACTAGCATCATACAAAGATGTTTTGAGAAGAATGTCAAGAATCAAAAGGGGATGGGAGTCAGATTGTCATGTAACTGAGTGCAAAGCAGCTGTTCATTAAAAAACACACTTAACATAATACCCTCCAGTTCTATCCACATTGAAGCAAATGGTGGGTATTTGTCATTTCTAATAGCTGAGAAATATTCCATTGTATACATAGACCACATCTTCTTTATCCATTATGCTGAGTGAAATAAGTCAGTCGGAGAAAGACAAACATTATATGGTCTCATTCATTTGGGGAATATAAAAAATAGTGAAAGGGAATAAAGGGGAAAAGAGAGAAAATGAGTGAAAATATCAGTGAGGGTAACAGAACATGAGAGACACCTAACTCTGGGAAATGAACAAGGGGTAGTGGAAAGGGAGGTGGGCGGGGGGTTGGGGTGACTAGGTTACCAGCACTGAGGGGGGAACTTGACATGATGAGCACTGGGTGTTATGCTACATGTTAGCAAATTAAACTCCAATTTAAAAAAACACTTAATTGATGCACAGGAAGCAATGTTACAAGCATTTTACAAAAGAACAGGATCCCAAGACCCTGAGTAGTCAAATGAATCTTGAAAAAGAAAAGCAAAGCCAAAGGTGTCACAATTCTGGACTTCGAGTTATATTACAAAACTGTGGTAATCAAAACAGTGTGGTACTGTCAGAAAAATAGATAACATAGATCAATAGAGATGCATAGAAAACTCAGAAATTAACTATGCATAATTATATGGTCAATTAATCTTTGACAGAGCAGGAAAGAACCACTGGGAAAAACACATTCTCTTCAACAAATGGTTTTGGGAAAACTGGACAGCCACATGTAAAAGAATGAAACTGACCACTTTCTTACATCGTACACAAAAATAAACTCAAATGGATGAAAGACCTAGCTCTGAGACTTGAAACCATAAAAATCCTAGAAGGGTGGGATGACTGGGTGGCTCAGTGGTTGAGTATCTGCCTTCTGCTCAAGACATGATCCCAAAGTTCCGGGATTGAGTCCCACATTGGGGTCCTGCATGGATCCTGCTTCTCCTCCCTCTGCTTCTCTCTGTTTGTCATGAATAAATAAATAAAATCTTTAAAAAAATCCTAGAAGGGAGCACAGGCAATAATTTTCTGACATTGACCATGGCAATATTTTTCTACATATGTCTCTTGAAGCAAGGGAAACAAAAGCAAAAATAAAGTGTTGGGACTTCATCAAAATAAAAGCTTCTGCAAAGTGAAGGAAATAATCAACAAAGCTAAAAGACAACCTACAGAATGGAAGAAGATGTTTGCTAATGACATATTCAACAGAGACTTAAAATCCAAAATATATAAAAATTTATGTAACTTAGCTCCCAAAAAACAAATAATCCAATTGAAATGGGTAGAAGACATGACAGATGTATTTTCAAAGAAGGTATACAGATGTCTAGCAAGCACGTGAAAAGATGCTGAACATCACACATCATCAAGGAAATGCAAATCAAAACTACAGTGAGATATCACATCACTCCTGTCAGAATGGCTAAAATCAAAAACAGAAGAAACAACAGGTATTGACAAGGATGTGGAGAAAAGGGACTCTCTTGTACTGTTGATGGGAATGCAAACTGGTGCAGCCAATTTTTTTGAGTTTCCTCAAAAAAGTAAAAAGTAGAACAACCATATTGTATAATAATCTCACTACTGAGTAGTTACCCAAAAAAATACAAATCATGAATTCAAAGGGATACATGCCCCTATGTTTATTGCAGTATTGTCTATAATATCTAAATTTTGAATGCATCTTAAGTGTACATCAATAGATAAATGGTTAAAGAAATGGTATGGAATGTATTGGAATGTTATGGAATATTATTCAACCATAAAAAAGAATGAAATATTGCCATTTTCAATGACATGAATGGAGTTAGTATTAATGCTAAGTGAAATAAGTTAGTCAGAGAAATACAAACACCATATGATTTCATTCATATGTGGAATTGTAGAAACAAAACAAAAGAGCAAAGGGAGAGAGAGAGAGAGAGAGAGAGACCAACAAACAGACTCTTACTTGTAGAGAACAAATTGATGGTGACCAGAGGGAAGGTGGGTAGGGGGATGGGTGAAACGTGATGAGGATTAAGGCATACATTTGTCATGATGAGCATTGGGTGATGCACGGAATTGTTCAATAATTATATTGTATACCTAAAACTAATATAAGACTCTATGTTAACTATACTGGAATTTTAAAAAACCCAAATCTGAAATCTATTTCTGCACTGATGAGGTCCTAAAAAAGAAGTAAGAAAGATAATCATTGAAATCACTTCAGTATAAAAAGAAAATCCACGTAAATGTTTTAAATAAGGCTATAAATCACTATAATTATGATAATAGAAAAAGATGCAAATATGGAAAGAGAAAAGTGAAAAATCACAATTTTTTCATGCCACATACTAAACAAATATAATTCCATATGGATGTTGTGCATTTGAGGAATACATATTCAAACATTTTTTTGAGAATGAAAGGAGAGTAATTCATAAAGTTGTATAAGAAAAAACTCAGATATCAATAATGCACAAGAAAGAGCACAAAAAATAAAGTCCAGCAAATTTTAATTCATAAAAATATAAATTGATTGAATTCTACAAAGTAAACAGAAATTATCAGTAAGGACAGAAAACTGATTCTAATTATACTATCCATAAGAAATATCTAATAACAATAACTATGAAAGATTAGAATGGAAAACAATGAACAAAGGTCCAGGAAAATTGAAAGATATTTGATATTTCATTATAATATAAAAAAATAGTGCAAATAGCACTAAGTGGAAAGACTCATTTTTGTTGATAAAGGGTGTCAATAGACAGAAGAAGGTCATTGTAGATTTATTAGGTGACATATACTTAACACAGAAGGACACTGTTAAAAATCTTCAGGATGAAAGGGAAAAAATGGATGATAATGTAATAGCAACAAGAGGTTTAATGAATATTTCTCAGCCATTTGCAAAAGAAATAGACAAAAATAAAAGTTTAAAATAAATATTTGAATCATAATAGGTTTTTCCTGAATTTATCAACTTCAATATCTAAAAACATTAAAAAATCTTCTCAACTCATATGAGGCATTTAGAACTGTTGACATATTGCAACATACCAATAAATCGAAGATAGAAAAGTACTGGAGACATTTTCCGATTACACTGAAGAAAACTTGGTATAATATTAACATGACAATTTTTAAAAATCACAACAGAAAGCAAAGTAAAATCCCTATCACTCAGAAATTTAAAAAGATATTTTGGCTAAAGAGTAAATAAAATTGGCAACCTAGAGTACCATTGCATACTGAAAGCCATTAATATACTCAAAGCTGATTCAGAAGAAAAGTCATCTACTAAAATGCAAAATAAGAAATAGAAAATTTAATAATTTTAACATTTAAATTAGAAAGTGAAAGGAAAGGTAGTAACAAATACACATAAATAGAAAGAAATTAATGAAAATTAAAATATAAAATATTTGGAAAGCAAAAGAAAATAGAAATGACATTAAATCCAGTATCTCTTAGAAAAGAAGTAAAAATTAAAAACTGTAATCTATTTTTTTTAAAGATTTTATTTATTCATGAGAGAGAGAGAGAGAGAGAGAGGCAGAGACACAGGCAGAGGGAGAAGCAGGCTCCCTGCAGGGAGCCCGACGTGGGACTTGATCCCGGGTCTCCAGGATCAGGCCCCGGGCTGCAGGCGGCGCTAAACCGCTGGGCCACCGGGGCTGCCCCTAATCTATTTTTTTTTTTAAAGAAAAGACACAGATATATGAATTGCAAATAGAAACACTGTTATTGCTGTTTAATATGTGAAAACTATACATTTGTAAGCCAGTATAGATACTCATATAATCTTCATAGGGGTGCCTGGCTGGCTCAATCAGTTAAGCATCTGCCTTTGGCTCAGGTCGTGGTCCCGAAGTCCTAGGATGGAGTCCCATGTTGAGCTGCATGTCAGGCTCCCCGCTCATTGGAGAATCTGCTTCTCTCTCTCCCTCTGCCACTCTCCCCCACTCATGCCCTCTCTCTTGCTTGCTCTCTCTCTCTCTGTCTCTCAAGTAAACAAATAAAATCTAAAAAAAAAGATAATTGTATACAATCTTTACATACCTCAAAATAAAAGATTCATCATAAATTTAAAACAAAAAAAAAACAACCCATAGTGAAGTTTGAGATGAATGGTATTTTCTTAATATGTTAAATAATATCTATTTTTATATCTATTTTTATAAATATGATCTTAATATGAAGAATTCTATCTTTTCTGTGTTATATTTTATTGTAAATAAGTTGTCAAGCAACCACTGAAGATAATTGATTAAAGTGTCTACAATTATCACTCATGTTTAACATTGTTCTGAAAACTTGAGCCGATTCAATGAGAAGAGCTAAATAAATGTGACATATAACAATTGAAAATGAGTAATATTTATGTTATTTCAGGTGTTACACTCATCTAAAATATCAGAAAGAATAAATATTTTAATATTTAGAACTAAAAGAAAAAATTTGGTAACTTCTAAGTTTCAAAAGCAATATATGGTCAACAATTTTCCTATAGGCTTCCAACATTTTAATTTAAAAATATATTGGGTAAGCTTACAACTGGGAAGGGATATGTGCAGTCAATGGATGATGGGGTTGGATGGACTGCTAACAGCTACAGGGCTTTCTACAGATGGATGAAAATGTTCTAAAAAAATCGTGGTGTTAGTTGCAAAACCCTCTGAAAGCAAAATTAAAAGTAGAACAAAAAGGGGCATCTGAGTGGCTCAGTAGGTTAAGCATCTGCCCTCAGCTCAGGTCATGATCCCAGGGTCCTGGGATTGAACCCTACATCAGATTCCCTGCTCAACGAGGACACTGCTTCTCCTTCTCCCTCTACTGCTCCCCCTGCTAGTGTGCTCTCTCTGGCTTTCTTTCTCAAATAAATAAATAAAATCTTTTTTTTTTAAAGTAGAATAAAAGCAAAAAGAATAAGAGAAAAAGCAGGAAGAGAAAAAGCAGGAAGTACATTTTGAGAATATAAAGCATTTTTACAAAAAATTAGTACAGCACAATCTATAATATTTTACAATCTAATAAGAAAAAGAAAATGTTTGGCCTTGTTTGAGGAAACAAACAGATACAGATGACCAGTAAACATAAAAAGATGCTTAATTTTATAAGGAAACAGGAAATTCCAAATTATTATTACCTTAATTTCATTTTAAACAAATGGCAAAATTATAAGCCTTGTATTGCAGAGAATTACTGAATATGTAGATCAAACAGAACTTTTAATTCCTACTATTGTGATTGTAAGTTGATAAAATCAATTTGGAAAATAATCTGTCAATATTTAGTAAATGTGAAGATGCACATACCCTTTGATATGACACACTATATATATGTGCTTATATAAATGCACCAAAGCCACATTGATTAGTAGTGATGAAATTAAAAATAATAATCATAGGGCTAAAGGCAAGTTATACAGAATATGAGGTTTAAAAATAATTTAGTTGTCTACAACCCATCCCTATACACATTACTATGTCAAGTGTAGAAGTCCTTTGTATAAGGAGAATATGTCTTCTTCTCTTCCACTTACCTTTCTCTCTCTTTGAAGTTATTAATCATTTAACTAGCATTTAGTCCTTAAATCTTCAGCTGATAAACTAAGGCTAATTTTAACAAGGTTATTTTTTGTGATTCTATGAACTCCTCCAACTGATAGGAACATGAATGAAGTGTGGGATGGCTGTCATATTTGCCATGAAGTGTGGGATGCTGGTTACATTCAGCTGATCTAGCTGAACAATTTGTATTTCTTTCCTCCCTCACTGCTTCATGACTTTTCCTGGCAGATAAGTGACTCTCTTTAGTAATAGGTGTAAGAGATCTTGAACTCCACATAAACGATCCAACTGACAAATCTAGTGTAAGATCTTTCTAGTTGAAATTTCTGGTGTAAGTACAATACTTCTGGTAAACAGGTGCTAAAAGATTTCAGGGGCAGAAGAACAACAGTAAACTGTATTATTTATTGACTAAAAATATTTTCTATTATCACTGGTAATTTTTTTTCAGGACACCTTGTCTCCTATCTCCTCAGTTATTTAAAAATGGCAGCAAGTTTCATTTGTGCTTATTGTCACATTTCCCTCCTCTTCCCATTGGAGTTTTAAGGAACTGCTACTCCGGCACAAAATTTTTAAAATAGCATTTCTGATTGTATTTTACCATAGATGTAAATGTACTTGGTAAAATATATAAACCTATTTCTGGTAAATTTATTACCTATTTAATTGACTAAATCATAGTGGATATTATGTGGATGAGTGTTCTTATCACTGATGAGATCATTTGCTACTTTCAGATAACTACATCTGGGCTGAGAATAATGACAATTTAATTTTCAATTGTGATTTTCCTAAAATCAAAATCAGTTCAAGAAATCTTTTGGTAATAATTATGTAAATGTGAGTAGGCTCCCACCATAAACAACTACTAAAGCTGAATAAAATATATGAAGCAACTATATGTAGACACTGAACAAAGGCAATGCAATACTTTCCCTTAGAGAAGAGAAACAGGAGCCCTATAATTGAACTAGCTTTTTGCCTTGAGATTTTATGGAACACAATGTAGTGAGAGAAACTTCAAGTAGGATATAACAGATTCATTGGGTTGAGAAGAGATCAGAATTCTGAGAGAGTGTAGCAACTTGCAATTTATAAAATAGGAAATAAGGATGCTGTACAAAGAAAGAGCTCCAAATATATGGATCCTCTTCCATATGTTGATGAGTACTAAGCATAAAAATAAGCAAGGACCTGATTTTTAGATGTTACATAGGACTGGGAGATATTCATGTTCTAACTAGCCAGAGTGGCAAGTCATTATTAAACACCTGGATTCAATAGGTTTTCCATAAGGAGAATACTTCAGTAGTATGTCCAAACAAGCCTTAGATTGAAGATTACTTTAGACCTGCTATAAACAGGTGCTTTAACTACCCTTGAAAAGATCAAACTGACCAGCAAGTAACTGAACTGCTAGAACAGAGTCCAACACTCTTTAAAAGAAGATAACAAAATCCAGCACAGAACAATATAAATTTCAAAATGTGCAATCTAAACAAGAATTATTAGTATACTAGGAATCAGAAAAAAATGTGACATATAATTAGAAAAAATCAATGTATTGAAAACAATATCAAACCTGAGACAAGATTTAATACCAGACAAAATTTTTAAGAGTTTACTATTAATTAGCTCAAGAGTTTAAAGCAGAAGTGAACACAATCACAGCAATAGTGGAACATATAAAACACAACCAAGTGAGACTCTTTTTTTTTTTTTCCAAGTGAGACTCTTAAAGCTTAAACAAAATTTCTAAAATGATTGTGCCCCTGGAAGTGAGTAAAGGGAGATTAAATACTGCAGAAAAAAAGATAAGAGAACTTGAAGACATAACAACACAAATTATCCAAACTAAAGCTTAGTGGAGAAACAGACTGAAAAAAAAAGTGATTGTGTGATGTATGAGACTATATCAAAGTACTTAGTGTATGTGTAATTGGATTTCCAGAGGGGAAAGGAATAAAATCTTGAAAAATACTAGCCAGGGGATCCCTGGGTGGCTCAGCGGTTTAGCACCTGCCTTTGGCCTAAGGCATGATCCTGGAGTCCCAGGATCGAGTCCCTTATCAGGCTTCCTCCATGGAGCCTGCTTCTCCCTCAGTCTCTGTCTCTCTGTCTCTCTGCCTCTTTTTCTCTGTGTGTGTGTCTCTCATGAATAAAGAAATAAAATCTAGTAAAAAAAAATACTCGCCAAAAATTATCCAAATTATATGAAAGCTATAGCTACATAAATTCAAGAAACTCTGTGAATCCCCAAGAAGAATAAAAAAATGAAAAGCACATTTAGGAATATCATAATAAAATTTCTGACAAGTATCTGAAGCTAATGATATACTATAGTAGCGTATATTGGCTAATTGCATTTTTAAAAAATGATGATAAGCATTAGAAGGAAAAAATTATTAAAAGTAAACAAAGGGTGTATATAAAGACATTATGTACATGAGAACAGTAATAAGAAATGGTGTTAATGTCTCAGCATAAATATTTAAGCCAAAATAATAATAGAATACTATATTTAAGTGTTAAAACTTGTAAACTTTATACATAATAAAGTAATCTTATGAAAATGGAGGCAAAATAAAGTTTCTGACAACCAAAAGCTATGAGAATTTGTCACTAGCAGACATGTACTAGAAGAATGAGAGTAAGCCCTTTAGACAAAGGAAAATGAGTTCAGATATAAACTTGGTTCTGTACAAACGAATAAAGAATGGTAGGAACAGAAAACATGTAAGTAAATATAAAATAATTATTTTCTTTTAAAATATCTTTTTAAAAGATATTTAGAGCAATAACAGTGATATGGTATTTATAACATATATGAAAGTAAAATAGGAAAATAATACACAGGGAGTAGTGAAAGTGGTGAAATTGGTAAGGTTCTTGCATTAAACATTAAGTGGTATTATTACATTGATGATGGCCTGGCTACAGAAAGATGAATGCTCTAGACTTTTAATAATAAAATAGAAAGTTCTAGTTTATAAGCCTACAGTTAATATAGAATTGAATGCTAAAAATAACCAATTTATTTTTGAGCAGGCAGAAAAAAGTAGGAAATGGCAAAGAATATATGAAACAGAAAACAGAGAAAATGGTGGTGGGCTTAAACAGACAAGTGTTATAAGTGAGGAAATCAGTGAAACCCAAAGCAGGTTGTTTTGAAAAGACAAATGAAAGCAATAAACCTCAACCTAGATTTATCAAGGGAAAAAAGCAAGAAGATACAACAAACTACCAATATCAGGAAAGAAAGAAGGAGCATAACTGTATATCTATGGACTACAAAATTATAATAACAAAATATTATAAGCATTTGTTGTTAATTTGAAAAGCTAACAAGAAATGGGAAGATTTTTAAAAATTTTTTTAAAGACTTTATTTATTTATTCATAGAGACACACACATAGAGAGAGAGGGAGGCAGAGACACAGGCAGAGGGAGAAACAGGCATCATGCAGAGAGCCTGACATGGGACTTGATCCAGGGTCTCCAGGATCACGCCCTGGGCTGCAGGCGGCACTAAACCGCTGGGCCACCAGGGCTGCCCCGAAAAGGGAAGCTTTATTAGAATATATAAATTTGCAAAACTGTCACCAGAAGAAGTAGATATCCAAATAGCCTTGTGCCTGTTAAATTATATTTATCACTAAAAATTAAGGAAAACTTCAAAAGTGGAGAGCTTCATTTATGAATTCTTTAAAAAACACTTAAGCAAGAAATGATAACAATCTTACAAAATTTTTTTTCAATACTTAGAGGAAGAGGGGACATATTGTAGCTTCATTTTGTACTGAAACAAAACCCAGGCATTTTAGGAAAGACAAATTATACCAAAACACTCATGAAAGTAAGCACAGAAATCTTTAACAAAAAATATTAGGAAGTCAAATTAAATGGGTTGCTAAAAAAGTTAGCAATATGACCAAGTGATATTTATCCTGGAAATGGAAAGTGTGGTTATCATCTGAAAATCAATGTCATTTACTACATTAAAATAATAGAAGAGAATATCCTTATGAATATCTCCATAGATATAACAAGAACAACAAAAGATTCTGACAAGATCCCACTCCATTTTTTTTAAAGATTTTATTTATTTATTCATGAGAGACACACAGAGAGAGGCAGAGACATAGGCAGAGGGAGAAGCAGGCTCCATGCAGGGCGCCGGATGCGGGACCTGATCCCAGTATTCTGGGATCATGTCCTGAGCTGAAGGCAGATGCTCAACCATTGAGCCAACAGGCATCCCCCACTTCAATTTTTTTTATTATTTTTATTTTTTTAATTGGAGTTCAATTTGCCAACATATAGCATAATGCCCAGTGCTCATCCCGCCAAGTGCCTCACTCAGGGCCCATCACCCAGTCACCCTAACCCCCAGCCCACCTCCCCTTCCACCACCCATGTTCATTTCCAAGAGTTAGGTGTCTCTCATGTTTTGTCACCCTCACTGATATTTTCACTCATTTTCTCTCCTTTCGCTTTATTCCCTTTCATTAATTTTTATATTCCCCAAATGAATGAGACCATATACTGTTTGTCCTTTTCGATTGACTTATTTCACTCAGTATAATACCCTCCAGGTCCCTCCATGTTGAAGCATATGGTGGGTATTTGTCATTTCTAATAGCTGAGTAATATTCCATTGTATGCATAAACCACATCTTTATCCATTCATCTTTAAAGGACACCGAGGCTCCTTCCACAGTTTGGCTATTGTGGACATTGCTGCTATAAATATCGGGGTGCAGGTGTCCTGGTGTTTCACTGCATCTATATCTTTGGGGTAAATCTCCAGCAGTGCAATTGCTGGGTCGTAGGGCAGGTCTATTTTTCACTCTTTGAGGAACCTCCACACCCTTTTCCAGAGTGGCTGCACCAGTTCACATTCCCACCAACAGTGCAAGAGGGTTCCCCTTTCTCCACATCCTCTCCAACATTTGTTGTTTCCTGCCTTGTTAATTTTCCCCATTCTCACTGGTGTGAGGTGGTATCTCATTGTGGTTTTGATTTGTATTTCCCTGATGGCCAGTGATGAGCATTTTCTCATGTCCTTGTTGGCCATGTCTATGTCTTCCTCTGTGAGATTTCTATTCATGTCTTTTGCCCATTTCCTGTTTGGATTGTTTGTTTCTTTGATGTTGAGTTTAATAAGTTCTTTGTAGATCTTGGAAACTAACCCTTTATCTGATACGTCATTTGCAAATATCTTCTCCCATTCTGTAGGTTGTCTTGTAGTTTTGTTGACCATTTCTTCTGCTGTGCAGAAGCTTCTTATCTTGATGAAGTCCCAATAGTTCATTTTTGCTTTTGTTTTTCTTGCCTTCATGGATGTATCTTGCAAGAAGTTACTGTGGCCAAGTTCAAAAAGGGTGTTGCCTGTGTTCTTATCTAGGATTTTGATGGAATCTTGTCTCACATTTAGATCTTTCATCCATTTTGAGTTTATCTTTGTGTATGGTGTAAGAGAATGGTCCAGTTTCATTCTTCTGCATTGGCTGTCCAATTTTCCCAGCACTATTTATTGAAGAGACTGTCTTTTTTCCAGTGGATAGTCTTTCCTGCTTTGTCAAATATTAGTTGGCCATAAAGTTGAGGGTCCCCTTCTGGATTCTCTATTCTGTCCCATTCATCTATGTGTCTGTTTTTGTGCCAGTACCACACTGTCTTGATGACCACAGCTTTGTAGTACAACCTGAAATCTGGCATTGTGATGCTCCCAGCTATGGTTTTCTTTTTTAATATTCCCCTGGCTATTCGGGGTCTTTTCTGATTCCACACAAATTTTGAGATGATTTGTTCCAACTCTCTGAAGAAAGTCCATGGTATTTTGATAGGGATTACATTAAATATGTAAATTGCCCTGGGTAGCATTGACATTTTCACAATATTAATTATTCCAATCCATGAGCATGGAATATCTCTTTGTGTCTTCCTCAATTTCTTTCAGAAGTGTTCTGTAGTTTTTAGGGTTTGGATCCTTTACCTCTTTGGTTAGGTTTATTCCTTGGTATCTTAAGCTTTTGGGTGCCATTGTAAATGGGATTGACTCCTTAATTTCTCTTTCTTCAGTCTCATTGTTAGTGTATAGAAATGCCACTGATTTCTGGGCATTGATTTTGTATCCTGCCACACTGCCGAATTGCTGTATGAGTTCTAGCAATCTTGGGGTGGAGTCTTTTGGGTTTTTTATGCACAGTATCACGTCATCTGCAAAGAGGGAGAGTTTGACATCTTCTTTGCCAATTTGGATGCCTTTTATTTCTTTTTGTTGTCTGATTGCTGAGGCTAGGACTTCTTGTACTATGTTGAATAGCCCCCGCTCCAATTTTGATACAGCTTTCCACAAACCAGAAATGGAAGGCTATTTTCTTAATCTGATAAAGTATATCAACAGAAAACATTTTTCTTTAGCTTTTTAAAAAAATATTGAAAACATCATAAACTTACCGAAAAATTTGAAGTACCTCACAACAAACTTTTCCCTGAATCTTTGTGCAAAAGAAGCCATGCTGATGACTATCAATCTCAAATATGTGAGTGTTTTTCAAACATACAAGGAGACTTTCCTATGCTACCACAATGCAATCATCAGAATCAGGAAATCAATATTAAGTTACTACCATGAAATCTTTAGACCCTATTCAAGATCTACCAATTGCACCATTAATGTCTTTTATAGTAAAATGGTCGAATTCAGAATATACATGCCATAGGATTCCCTTTAGTTTTCTTTAGTTTTTGGACAGTTTCTCAGCCTTCTCTGAAATTTGATGACCTTGGCCCTTCTGAATAATATAGAGTCATTGTAACTGAAGTTGTAATTGGAATATTTAAATTTGGAATTGTCTGATGTTTCCTCTTGATTACATTTAGTTTACACATCTTTGTTAAAAACTTCACAGAACTAAAATATAATTCTTTTTTTTTCAGGTTTTATTTATCTATTTGACACAGAGAAGTAAGAGTGAGAGCACAAGCAAGAGGAGTGGCAGGCAGACAGAGAGGGAGAAGCAGGCTTGTCACTAAGTGGGGAAGCCCCATGGGTGCTAATCCCAGGACCCTATGATCCCAAGACCCTGGGATCATGACCTGAACCAAATGTTCAATGACTGAGCCACCTAGGCACCCCTTGATACAGTAATCTTAATGCATGTATCATGGGGCACATTATTTTGATTTATTCCATTGTTTAATTTATTCATATTGATCACTTGATTAAGGTGATATCTGCAGGCTATACTATTAAGTTTCATCTTTATAATTATAATTAGTATTTTGGGGGAACATTCTTAAAAGCTATGTAAATATACCACTTGTGATCAAACAATTAATACACGTGAATTCAAATTTTCTTCTGTGGGTTGAGTTCATTATTGTCATTATTTATTTTTGTGCTCAAGTTTTTCTAAAATTGGGCAGTATAAACACATTCAAACTGAATTCTGTGTTTCTGACATGTCTCCATTACTCCCTGAACACTTATTTTTCTGGCACAAAATATTCTAGTGTCACCTTTTCCTTCCCCTAGCCATCTCAAGAATCAATCATTTTCCCAAAGAACCAAGGTTTTATTTTCAGTAGAAAATGCTATGTAGAAGCCAATATCTGGATGATGCTTATTGCTATTGGACTATCACCGTTCCCAGGCCTTCTTGTTGGATAGAACTAAAGAATATATATGTATATATCTATGTATATAGTAAATAAATAAATAAATAAATAAATAAATAAATAAATAAAATATACATATATATGTGGATATATATTTGTATTTATCTCTATATTTTGAAAATTGTTAGTTCACACTAATACACTCAGCTGCAGTCTCCCATCACAGGCATTGTTTCTCCCTTTTTGGTATTTGTAATTCTCATTTCCAACAGAGAAAACCTCGCTTCCATTACCCTCATTGTTCATTTGATCAATGCCCCATTATGTAACCAATCTCCTATACCCATTCTCTGCATACATTCTCCTTTCGCTGTTCAGGTTCTGAATCCCCATTTTGGGCCATCCCAGTACATCCTCAGTTTTCCTGAGCTCGGAGTTTCCATGACAAGTCACCCCAGCACACGGATGCCTACATCATTTTCTCTTCTTGTTCATGCCCATCTTGGCAATGCCTTCTTAACACTGCTTGTGATCTAACTCCTATTACAGGCTAACTCATCTTTTATGGATGCACTTCTCATTCTGCTTTGGCTTAGCGCCCTAATAGGGAAGACTCCATGCCTGGACACTCTCGTCACCCTCTGAGACCTCGACTGCCACACTGGATCAATTTCCATTGTTTTGTGTCTGATTTAAAACATGGCCTGCTTTCTTCATATCATTTACTTCCTCATCTTCCATGGGTCCTGACACCCATGGTAGGCTGTCCCACCCAGTGATAATCTACTTAGTTTGCTTTGGCTGTGACTTCCAAGCTTTAGCCAAAAAACACACCTTTTTCACCCATTCCAGCTATGAAGCCTCATGCTCTCCTCACATTGCCTGGGCTCTGACACCCTAGATCAAAGCCTTAAAAGTACTCCATGCTAGATGCATACTTTGTACTGCTGTACTCTTAAGACCAAACTTTACAGAAAGGTGCAGAAGAAGGAAGAGGAGAAGGAAAAGGAAGAAAAGAGGAATAAAAAGAAGGAGAAGGAAAAGGAGGAGAAGGAAAAGGAGAAGGAGGAAGAACAAGATGAAGGAGAAAGAGGAGGAGAAAAAGTAGAGAGAACAGAAGAAAAATAAGAGGAAGATGCTTATGTCATACTTAATTTTAAAAACAAACAAACAAAACAACAACAAAATACCTGAGCGTTTTCCCCTAATACTGGAATAGAGCAAGAGTGTCCACTCTCACCATTTCTATTTTACATTGTACTGAAGATCTCTGACAGTGCTGTAAGGAAAGAAAAAGAAATAGAAAGTTTCCAGATAGGAGAGGAAGAAGTAAATCTGTCTACATTTACAGATGACATAATTTTTTTAACCCTAAGGGAATAAATTCTATTAAAATAATAAGCACATAGGGTGCAATGTCAATACACAAAAATCAATTATGTATATATATTTATATATATATTATCAAAAACAATGGGAAAATGAAGTATTAAAAATAGCCTTTACAGTAGCATAAAATATAGCATACTTAGGGATAAATTTAGTGAATCAAATGTAGACCTTTACACTGAAAACTACAAAATATTTTTGTGAAAAATTAAAGATTGTCTAAATAAATGGAGAAATGTAGAATTTTCCTAGATTGGAAGATTCAGTATTGTCAAGATGTAAATTTTCCCTAAATTCATCTATAGATTTTATGTAACACGAATTGAAATCCCATGAGGTTTCTCTATGGAAATTAATAAAATAATTCTAAAACGTCTATGAAAATGCAAAGACCTTAAGTAGTCAAAAACAATTTTGAAGAAGAAAAGCAAAGTTGTATGAATCATGATATCTGTTTTCAATATTTACTTTACAGCTACATTAATCAAAGCAGTATGAAATTGGTGAAAGGATGCACATATAGCTCAATGAAACAGCTAAAAGGAAGAGTCCAAAATATGTCCACACATATAAAATCAATTGATTTTCAACATAAATGTAAGAGGACTCAATGGGGGAAAGAATAAGATTTTTAACAAATCATGATGAAACCACTAGACACAATATGGAACAAAAAACCCTTGATCCTTACCCACATCAACCATAAAAAGATAGCTATATCACAGATCTAAATATTAATTGTAACTTCTTAAAGAAAGTACAGAGAAAATCCTATGTTTTAATTAGGCAAAGATTCTTAGATAGAATATCAAAACATAGGAGAGAAAGGTTATAAATCGAACTTCAACTAAATTAATTTCTTCTTTTCTTTGAAAAATATTTTCAGAAGTGTAACAGCAAGGCCACAGACTGGGAGAAAATAGTCACATACATATATCTGATAAAGGACTTGTATTCAGAATATATAAAGAACTCTTACATCTTAATAAAAGAGACTAGGAATGCAATTTAAAAATGGGAAAATATTATATATTCAAAATGAAAATATGAGTCGTCATTATGAAATAAATGATACTTGCTTATATACTTATCAGGCAAATGCAAATTAAAACCACAATGGCATATCACCATACATCTACTAGAATGGATGGAGAGGATGTGGAACAGCTTCAATTCTCATGCATTAATGTTGAAATGTAAAATCCTCAGTTACTTTGGAAAATATATTAGTAAGTCTTTATAAAGTTAAACATCAGCTTATATAAAACTCAGCCATTATACCATTATACTCCTAGGAATTTACCCAAGAGAAATTGAACTATATATCCATACAAAGACTGTAGATGACTTCTTATTTATAGTAGCCCAAACTAGGAAGGTTCAAAACCAGATGAATAGATGAATAAATTGTAAATGTGTTCCAATGGAACACCATTGGAGTCAGGAGAAACAGAGTATATGGATTTGCAACAGTGTGTATAGATATCAGAAACAGTAGTAAAGCAAAGAATCCAGACGAAAAAGAACATATACTGAGTAACTCCACTTATGTGCAATTCTAGGCAAAAAACATCTGTAAGAATAGAACTTAGGTCAGCGCTTGTCTAGAATCCCTGAGAATGACATGTAGGTTTAAAGACTGAGAGGGAATTTGGGGTGCGATGAGAATGTACACCAACATTTGTCAAAACGAATTTTACACTTAACACTTTTCATATGTTATACCTCCAATTGATTGCATTATTTTTAAAGAGCTTTACAATATATTGTCAGAAGCTTTGATGCTGTTTAAAAAACCAAGTCGATTCTCTATAAGTAAGAGGTAACTGTGACCGAACAAAAGGCAGTTTGGTGAAAGGCATTTGGGTCAGCCAGGCAAAGTGATCACGGGATGCTCTTCACTTACCTTCTTCCCTTTCTTCCTTACTTCAGGTCCCCAAAATATTATTCCAGACTGTTTAAAACCACTTTCCAATGAAAAAATGGGATTCCTATTCTTTTTCTTCTGACATGAAAATTTACCCATTGTGGGACCCCATATCCTTTTTCTCTTTCAGTAGAAAATAAGTTAAAGTGAAAAGTGAATAAATAATTTCCTGCTGGTTTGGCCAATACATTAGCACCATTTAGTAAAGATATGGAACTATTCTTGCTTTCAGGAATCCTGTCAAGAAGAGTCACGGGATGGAGGTGCCTGGGGTTCTGTGCTCATCCAACCCTCCAAAATGGCTATGTGAGAGGGAGCTGATGCAGGACGGTGGGTCCAGGGGCTCCATGCCTAGCTTTTAGTGCAGGCTGGGCAGCAACCATGATGAGTCTTATAACTCATGTACATTAGTTATACCTGTGTATACTCACCACAATGTTTGTCTTTGATTTTGCTTTCATATTATAAAAGACTGCATTTTAGGTGATACTTTTAATAATTCACCAATTGGTTGATTACTTAGTCTGGGTTCTTCAGAAAATACATCCTGAGGCAAAATTTAAATGCTACAGTTTTACTAAAGTGTGCAATACTGACGAAAACAAGAATGAAGGACAAGTGGTTTGAGGCATGGAAGAAGGGAGAACATGTAGGAGCTACTGCTGCATTTCAGGACATTTCTTTGGGGGCAATAAAGGGAAAGTCATTTATGTACCTGGCTCCCACCTCCCATTTACCAAAGTTCTGTCCCATGGATGGCTAACTCTCCGGCAACTTCAGATCACACATACATAAGTACTGAGCTGGTAGCATTTTGGACCTCACTGTCTACTGAGAAACCTGATGGTGGGAGGTGAGAGACAAGGAATGTGTACATGAAGTAAGGGATGTGAGTTTGTCTGCATGTAAAGCTGATTAGAGCTCTTGTGGAACTGCATGCTAAAGCAGTAACTGGGATGAAAAATAAGGCCGAGATTCACAGACACTGGTTAAAGATAAGATCTGAAGTGGTATACAGTTGGATAATAATTACATTTGTAATGTGGTTTTGCAAGTTTTAGGACATGTAAAATAGTAGAAAAGGGGATAATACTATGGTATCGGCTTTACTCAAACACCTTATTGTTTACTTTCTATAGCTGTGATCCCCAGCAAGGCATTTCTCTAAAAGAGGTATATGTAAATAGGAGAAATAGATTGCAACATGAATGTGAAGGGGAGGGTGTAACACATAACTCATTTTCCTTATAATTCCATTGTACATTAACAGGACACAGAACACAAAGTAGTTGTTAACGGACTTTTCCAGAAAACGATCAGGGAGGTCTATTTATCTCTTAATCTATCTTAATATCAACCTTTCAGGTTCTGTGGTCACATTTTTTATTCCAAAAATAAAATTGCTAGTTTTTAAGAAAGACAATAATGATATTTGAAATGAATGCACAGAAACATGCCAACTTGAGAATAAAGGTCTGGATTTAGATATTTACCAACATAAAGTAGGGAAGTAGAAAAGAAAACCTAGATCTTTTTAAAAAATATTTTATTTATTTTTGAGAGAGAGAGAGTGGGGGTGGGGAGGGACACAGTGAGAAAGACCAGCAGACTCTGCACTGAGCACAGAGCCCCACGCGGGGCTCCATGACCTAGGCAGAAACCAAGAGTTGGAGACTTAGCCAACTGAGCCACCCAGGTGCCCCCAAAACCTTAATCTTTATAGAAAAAAAATAAGTCAACACAAAAAGTTAGTTATCTGTTATTCACCATTCGTTAAGTCCTGGAATGGTGCAGGAAAGTCTTTCAAGCACAAAAGTAAACTGATTTGTAGGTTGTTTTTTTTTCTTTAAGATTTTATTTATTAATTTATGAGAGACACAGAGGGAGAGCAAGGCAGTGACACAGCAGAGGGACAGGCAGGCTCCATGCAGGGAGCCCGATGTGGGACTCGATCCCAGGACTCCAGGATCATGCCCTGGGCCGAAGGCAGGCGCTAAACCGCTGAGCCACCCGGGGATCCCTGATTTGTAGGTTTTGTTGGTTGACCACAAATAGTATCGTGTAACCATTTTCCTCAATATTAGAAGTCTGAGGCACAGAGAAATTTTATTGAAGCTTATTCGCTAAAGAAAAATATGCAACCTGTGGTCATGAGTGAAGAGGTACCCCTTAGGCACACTGAGGTACCACCCTGGGCAGGGTGGTCTGTGGTGTAGATGAGTCTGTTTCTTAGCCGCGGTGCCATTGGCCTTCTAAGGAGAACCAAAGGATGAAAGCCCGTCATAGGGAAAGCGAGTTTCCTTGCTTTCTATGAAGAACCACGGACAGCTCCAGGGTGCGACAGAAAAAGCATTTATTTTCCCAACCCCGGATGGTAGTCCGGGTCAGATTCGGGCCTGATTCAGGCTGCGGCTCACTGATAATGAGGCGCACACCACCAGGCCTCTCTTTACTATTCGTTCTAAGTGTATTTACGTGAGCACGGAGGGCCCAGTGCTTCGCGGGCAGGGGCGAGAGAAGCAGCCTAATGAGCCCAGTTTTTAAAAATGGCCTTACAGCGCATGAACACCGAACCGGGCCGCCACGCGAGGGGCTGGGAGATGGGTCAGGCGGGAAAGCCCGTGGGTGGGGGCGGGGGCGGGGGCGCGGGCGCGGGCGGGGGTGGGGATCCCCGCAGCGCCCTGGGAGCGCTCCGGCTGCGGGAGAGCGGGTCCCACCCAGGCTGGGTCGGAGGAGCGACGCCATGTGCCGCGGGCTCCCGGCGCTGCTGCTGCCCCTCTGGCTGTCCTGCACCCTGGGGCCTCGGGGCTCTGAGCCCCGCAGGTGAGGGGGGCTCTCCCCGACCCGCAGCCTCCTGGCGGACGCGGCGGCGCGCGGTCCCGGGGTCGCGGGCGCCGTAGGCTCCCCGGGCTCTCGGCCGTGGTCGCGGCCGGGCGGGGGCCGTCGAGGGGGTCGGGCCCGGGAAGGGGTGGGGGCCGCGGGCCGCGCTTCTCTCACCGCCTCGGTCCCGGTCGCCGCTGGTCCCCTCCTCCGCCAGGGCGCGGGGAGGCCGGCCCTGCTCTGCGCCGCGCGGCCGCGGCTCCCGCTCGGCGTCCCGGCCCCGCCCGGCTCCAGGCCCCGCGCCGCGTCCTCGGGGGCAGGAGGGCGCCGAGGGCCGGGGCCGCCGGCCGGGTGGCGCGCGGGGGAGGCGAGGGTGCGGGGCGCTCGGGCTGGGCTCGGGCTCCGCCCCCGGCTCGCCGGGCCTCCTCCCCCCGCCTCGGCTCCCCGGCCCGCTCCTCCCCCTCCTCCCCTCCCCTCCCCTCCCCTCCCTCCCCTCCCTCCCCTCCCCCTCCGCCCTCCTCCGCTCGGGGCCAGCGCGGCGGCGGCGGCGGCGGCGGCGGCGGCGGCGGCAGCACCAGGAGCAGCCCCGGCTGCTGGTCGCGACGGCGGCGGGGCGCCCCCTCCCCCGTGCCGGGGCGCGGCGGAGGGATGTGGGGCTTTGCGGGAGGAAGGCTTTTCGGCATTTTCTCGGCCCCAGTGCTGGTGGCGGTGGTGTGCTGCGCCCAGAGGTAGGGTCGCGGCTGGTGGACGGGAAGCGGGCCGGGCGGCGGGGTGCGCGGGGGTGCGCGGGGGTGCGCGGCGTGCGCTGGCGGGTGAGCCGCCGCCTGACCCTTCCCTCCGCGCCCCTCGCCCCTCTCCTAGCGTGAACGACCCCGGGAACATGTCCTTCGTGAAGGAGACGGTGGACAAGCTGCTGAAAGGCTACGACATCCGCCTGAGACCCGACTTCGGGGGTAAGCGGGGTGTGCGCGGCCGCTGCGGGAAGCGCGCCCCAGCGCGCTGGGGCCCGGGCGGGGGAGGGGGCGGGGGCGGGGGCTTCGGCCGGGCCGCGGCGGAGCGGGGTGGGGGCCCTCGGCGCGCCGCCGCCGCTCGGCTGGGCGTCCCCGGTCCCCGGAGCCGCCCGCGCCCGCGCCCGCGCCCGCGCCCGGCTGATGCGTGTGGCGTGCTCTTCCCGCAGGTCCCCCGGTCTGCGTGGGGATGAACATCGACATCGCCAGCATAGACATGGTTTCCGAAGTCAACATGGTGAGTGCCCGCCCTCCGCAGGGCTGTCCCCGAGCCCCTGCCCGGCTGTTCGGCCCGCAGGACCGGGCCGCAGGCCTTCCGCGGCGGGACCGACCCCCCCGGAGCCAGCCCCGGCTGGGGAGGCCCCTCCCCCGCCCGGGGTCCGCGGGGGGCGCGCCTGGCGGCGGTGCGGGGCGGAGGGCGCACCCCTCCTGCGGCAGGAGAGGGACCCGGCCCGCCTGGCGCTCGGCCTCCCGCAGCCCTGGCGCGCGCAGCCCCGCCGGCGCTCCGTCACCCGGTTCTGGGGCTCCCCGAGCGCCGCGTCGCCTCCTTAGCAACAGGCATGGGGGAGCCGGGAAAGAGGCGACTGTGGGGGAGGCTCCGATTCTAGGTGAGAGGCACCTGCGGGTTCCTTTGTTATCTCCTGGAGGAGGTGCTGGCAGCTGGAGAAAACCGGGGACAGTGGTCTGTCTGTGTGGCCCACGGGGTCTGGGGCCGGTTCCCACGGTCTGGTGGCTTTCCTGAGGGCGCACTGCTTGGTGGAACCCGGCGGCCCGCTGGCCTGTCGCTGCCAGAGGTGCTGGCCCGGCCGGCGGCGCGGACTTCGGGGGCCCCGGGCAGCAGGCGGGCGCTCGGACGCGCGGCGCCGCCAGGAGAGTCCGAGGCTGCCGAACTCGCCGTCACCGAGAGCTGTGCGGATGCTGCCGGGGTTCAATACGGTAACCTGTGGAAAAGCGGGGGGCCGCGTCCGAGCTGGGAAGTCGGTGCCAAGGGTTTTTTTTTTTTTTTTTTTGCTCAGGACGCTTCAGGACAGACAACAGGGAGTAAGGAGAAGAGTGACCCCTTTCATTTGTTAATTGAGCTGGAACATCCTGGGATTTAGAAACAGGTTTAATTTTCTGCTGAATGGCACTTTAGACATTGTAAGAATGAACATTTGGAAGCAGTACTTTTTGAGAGAAACCATTTGGCGACTTTTCTTTCCAGCATAACATTGAGAATATAATGAGGCATGGTTTCAGATAGACCCAGTAGGTTTCTCAAGTCTGGTGTACATCAGAGTCACCTCAACAAACTTGGTTTAAATGCATACTCTCAGGTTCCTCACTCGGAGAGATTCTGATCCATCCAACTGTGGAGTGGAATTTGGGGTCTCTGCGTTTAAAACTAGTGCTTCACACTTCTTTGAAATAAGTATTTTTGTGGACAGTATTCTGAAACATCGCAGTACGCTATGGAAGTAGGGACGTTTGCAAATAAATTAAGACTATTATTTTAAGTAGAACGTTTAGCCAGATATATTTAAAAATATATACTGCTGTGCCTTTTGTAGGAAGAAATCTTTGACCATACAAAATTAATTTCATCAAATTTTCACTCTTAAAGTTTTAAAATGATAATATGATTTTAAAGTAATGTACTTTTCTTTCAGTGTGTATCACTTAACACATTTTTGCACAAAGCATTATATTAATAAAAGGGTTACAAACACAGAAGGAATATCACTTAATTTTGTAAAAATAATCCTGTCCAAAATGTATGCTTTATGATCTTAAGGGAACAAGTTGACATAATCTGTAATTTTCTCAATTGAGAACTTCACATTATCTAGAGACAATTATTTACAGGAAGTAATTGAATATTTAGTGGATCATTATATCAGAAATCAGTATGTTGGGTGTCAAATGAAAGAGAAGATACATTGATGTGGTCCTTTAAGAACTCTATACAATATTAAAACAACCAAATGAATAAGGAGAATGTGTTCTTGCAGACTATGGCGCATTTTCTTTAATTTTTAAGCTTAGTTATCCTGTTATCATGCTGATACTTGGTACCTTTGAAACCTTCACCAATAGTTGCCTAATTCATGTACCATGAACTGAAGTATCCCAATTTTCTTTGGACCCAATAATAGACAAACTGAAGATACAAGACATTATACTGAATAATCCTTAATGTAGTTTATATCCTAAAGACAATAATTGTGCATAACATAGCCATAGTATACGTGTATGAATTTTTTGTATTCTCATAATGGTAATTTTTGTGGCTCTCTAAACCTAAGTTTACTGTAAACAAAAGTTGGGGATTGATAGGATTGGAGATTGGAGGCTATTGGACAGATGGAACTGCTTCTCATTTGAAATATCTTCAACAAGTGGATTGAGAAAAATCATGTGCTAGAAAAATATGATTTCCTTTGACATACTTGCTCATGATTATCGTTATGATATGGACCTATTATTTTTTTAAAGATTATTTATTAGAGAGAGAACATGCATTTGTGCACACACAGTGGGGAGGGCTGGAGGGAGACGGGAGAGACAATCCCAAGCAGACTCTGCTGCTGAGCACAAAGCCAATGTGGGGCTCCATCCCACAACCCTGAGATCCCATAACCCTGAAACCAAGAGTCTGACACTTAAGACTTCAACACCCAGGACCCCTTGACCTATATTAAAGAAACTTTGATTATAGCAGTGGTTAAGAATCAAGTTGGAGGTCATATTTTATAAGGAAAGAACAGGGAAATGCAAGCATAAGATTAGAACCATCCTTCAATCATGTTGCTTAAAAATAATGGATTCTATTTATGAATTTCCTTAATCACCTTACAGGTCACACAAAACTTAAGTTTTGTGAGGTAATGAAACTAAATGAGAAATGGTCTTGCTTTAAGAGTATTATAGCTATTAGAAGAAATATGTCAAATGGTTGTAACAAAAAGTAGGATGTAGTCAGTCCCATTAGAGGGACAAGAGAAAGATGCACATAGAAGAGAGGGAGAGAAGAAGAGGAGGTGAGATCAGGGAGGAGGGAGATAGATTATTTCTGACATGGAAGGTTTCATGGGTTAGTAGGGGGAGTAGAATTGTAACTGGCATGGATAGAGAAGGGTGTTGTGGGTTAAGGAGGAAGATGGCAAAGGTATGGGTGGATAGATAAAGAGTGTAGGAGATTACAAAGGGGAGATGAGATTCAAAAGATGAAATTGGAAAAGTAGTATACAAACCCCTGTTCACTTAGATTTTTCTCTGCCATGCCAATTATAGTTGCTAATTGTCAAGACATAAGGAGCCCCATAAATGTTTTAAGCAGGTGATGACATGATTTGAGATGTGGTTTCAGATGAAGCTTTTATCTAAAATGTAAATGGGTGGCCCAGTTGGTTAAGTGTCAGCTTTAAGGCTTCACTTCAGGTCATAATCCCAGGGTCCTGGGATCCAGCCAATATTGGAATCCCCTGCTCAGCAGGGAAGGCTGCTTCATCCTCTCCCTCTGCTGCTCCCCTGCTTGTGCACATGCTCTCTCTCTTTCTTAAATAAATAAATAAATAAATAAATAAATAAATAAAATCTTTTTAAAAAATTAAATGTAAATTAGGTAGAAGAGTGAGGATATTGCAGTAGAAGCAAAATTTACAAGAAATTTAGTGATAAATGATATTGGAAGTTTCATTTCTTGAAATTTTCTTCTCGGGTTTTTGTAGGTATATTTTTGAAAGCATATAATTAGTGAAATAAAAACTTGCCAGAGTTTCAGATAAGAATATGTAAAGTATGTGTATCTCAAGGTGAGACAGATATGAGCATGTTCATGAACTTTTGGGGGTGATAGTAAAGAATAACATACATCACATAAAACTGATATTGGTACTTTTCTGTTTAAATAGTTGTAAAGCAAAATCTTTATCCACTGGAAGTGCCTATTGATGGTATCTCCAAAGAACACCTCTATCCTCAAATAAATAAATAGATATATTTGTATATATATCTATACATCATCATGTTTTTTGGTATTTTGTAGAGATGGTCTTAGAATGAATTTGAGTATTTTAATATTTAACATTATTTCCTATAACTCCTTTCATAGAGAGTAGAGATATTTTGCATTTCCACTTTTCCGAATCTTTCAATTCTTTTCATGTTGATTTGACAGCAATCAAATGAAAACCATTTTGTCTTATATAACTTCCCTTGTTTCTCTTAGTTATCATTTTAAAATTACATATTTTTAAGGTTGTGCATGGTTAAGTATTTGGATTTAGTCTATATATTTCTTTAAGTGACATTGTATATATGAAAGAACACTGTCAACTGGAAATTTTTATAAACATTTGCTATAATTCTGATGCTTAAGCACCAGTCCTAGTGTATAATAAGCATGTGTTGAGTAGATAGGTGGAGAGATGAATAAATGGAGGAAAATTATTGAGAGTATAGGAAACATAAAGAAATATTAAAGATATAAAACAATTAGAAAATTTTATTTTCAAAGCAGTATTTTTACTCAGAGAATGAAGTAGTTTTTTTTTTTTTTAAAGACTTTATTTATTTATTTGAGAGAGAGAATGAGCAGTGGAGAGAGGCAGAGGGGGCGAGAGAGAAGCGACCCCCCACCCCCCCAGAAGGAAGCCCAACGTGGGGCTTGATCCTGGACCTGAGATCATGAGCTGAGGCAGACACATAACTAACTGAGCCACCAGACACCCTGAAAATGAAGTAGTTCTGTAACTCTTAATTAAAAAATGAAAACGTTTTAAAGGTCTCACGAATTCTTTTTTAAAATTTGATTAGAATAAGCTATTGTTTGATTTATTAATTCAGAACAGAAACTACACATACTTAAATTTTACTTAATTAACTTTAAAGTATTAAGCAAAGAAAACTGGATTCAAACTCTACTCATATTAATAGTAATTTTTATGATTTGTCTTGTACTTTGTTACGACTTTATACTTTATTAGTCCGTTAAAATTAACTCCATCCTAAGGAAAATGTAATTACAGGCTTATTCTTTTCTGATGTCATCCATGTAAATCAAAAATTACCTTTTTTCTTCGTCCTAAGTTCCTTTTAGGTAATATATAAGCTAAGGTACCCTTAGCTGTTACGAGATGCATATCCACCCATTATTCTAGTTTTATTATATTCCTTTCTATTTTATTGCATTTTCTTGTTAGATAATACACTTTAAAAAATGTCTAGATACAAAGTAAGTATTGTACATAACATAGTTTTGGCGTATCTCAAGAGGCAGCTGTGGAACTGCATCACTATAGAATGGATACAATCTCACTCATATATACAAAACCATGCGCGCGCACACACACATACACACACAGACATTTGCACCATCACTTTTTCTTTCCTCTCTTCAGAAAGCATGGGAAAAAAGGAGAAGTTCATCTTGGCTAGAGTGAGTTCGGACCTGAGGTCTGGAGAATTCAGTTTTTAGGCATTTTTGGTCAAATTTATGTTAATCCGTCCTTCCTCCCCACCTCTCAGAGTCTAGAGATTTCTTTGCCAGTAGTGAATGCTGAACCAGAGTCCAGTGTCCAGCACGGTGCTAGAATCTCAGGTGTAAGAGCTGAATCCCAGGAATCCAGGTAGTGTGCCAAAAAGAGCCTAATGGGATTGGAGTTTGGGATTCTATTTCCAAGTCTATGGGAACATCTAGTCTTAAGCAAGTCACTTAACACTCAGTAAATCAGTTGCAGGCTTTCCAGATGCCCATACCATGCCTTTACTAAATTGATTCCAAAATGATATCACACTTCCTCTACAGAGAAAATTGTGGTAGACAACAGCTGTGTAAACCCCTGGTAGAAAGCTGTCCTTTGCTAATTTTTTCTAGAGCTTTGGACCATACTTAGAGCTTGCATATTAATTGTTATTGGCATTTTAAAGGTTGGAAATGTGCTAATGCTTTTATTACAAAGTAAGCTGGTGGATGACTCAGCAGAAAGCAAAAAGTGTTTCTCTGACCCAGTTGGGGTTGGAAAACCGGTTCCATGGGAGGGACTCCAGGGGTAAGGTCCACAGAGTGTGTTGGCATTTGGTTCTAGGTTGCTGCATTTTGTAGGTATGGCTGTTTATTGAGGACATTACTTTTCACTGGCAGTACATTTCATGCATAAGTTATGATCATACATCAATGCTGGGGCACTGATAAGAAAACATATAATGAACTTAAGAGATGGATGAAAATAATACCTTACATAATATGCTTTACAAAGAGGAGTTTGTGTTTAATACTGGAAGGAATGATACGGAGAGTGCAAAGAGAATGCTGTCTGTGTTTTCCCCCAGGGAGGTTGTAAAGCTTATGTTGCTGCATTTCTTAAAAGGTGGATCTTACACACATTGCTCTGTTGTGATCTACCTCTTGCTTGAGCCTATGGCTGACTCAGGGATTGTACAGTGTATTGCATATAGAAGTATTTGGTTTGAATTGATGGTGCAAATACGCTTACTTACATATAAAGATTTTTCCAGTTTTTGCAAGTAAAGTGATATTGATTCAACCTTTTATTTGCTGTTGTGACTCTTCTTTTCTTAAGTTGGTACCAGGACTTTTCTTTCTTATATGTGCTCTGTATTACATCATGCATATTGTCATTGCATAAGAAGTCTACCAACCATTTGAAATCCTTTAAATTATTCTGTAATACATGTTGTGGTATAACTTAAAAAATGATAACTAGAGGTTTTATGCCATTTTGTAATTTGTGAATTACTTCAAGTATTTTGTCACTTGATCTGAAAACCTGATGATGAACTTGGTAAAGTTGATTATACGGGTGTTAGCCTCATCTCCACTTTTTAGAAGAGAAAATAGCCATAGGAATGACACTAACTTACTGCATGGTGAAGCCAGCACTTAACTCGGTCCTGCTTCTTTTGGTGTTTCTACCTCATACTACAGAGCAACAAAAAATACTGTTACAAGTGCACATGATTTTATCTTCTTTTGTGATTTTCTTTTTGTTGTCTAAATTAGATCCTCCCATTCTACTTTTCCATGAAAGCTTGTTCTTTGCTTATAACACTTATTACAGTGTTACATGTGATTAGGGTGTATTTATTTGCTTAAAATCTTTCTCTTCCATTTCTTTTCCCATTAGATAATAAACTCCATGAATCAGAACTGTGTCTAAGGACAGTCTTTGCATGGCCTGATACTTGTTAGGCACCTATTAGACATTTGTTGAAAGAAAGTATATGAATGAAGAATGAATGAATGAATATATATATATGCACATAAATAAATAGAAATATAGCTTTCCAATGAAATTTGGGCTCATGACCAAGAGGAAGCTTTTACTGTCTAAGTGTGGTGGATAGAAATTTTACCATAAAGGACTTAATTTGGCCAGAATTTGTATGATTGCACACAATATACCCTCAGCTGGTATTTTACACCTGTTACCCCTTTCATTGGAGAGCTTGTATGCTGATTTCAAAGGAGAAAGGAGTGTAAAGTATGGAAGCAGTGCCCGTATAAGGGTTGGTGTGGATATTCTAAACACCGGTCATTGTTGCCTTCTCACACTCAAAGTTTTGTGTCCACTTGTCAAGTGTATGTGGGTTGAGTTTTTCTATGTGACACAAGTTTTGATTCTCTTATACAGATTCATTAGTCTTTGCCTTCCCTTCCCGATGACCACTGAGCAGTGCAGTGAGGCTGCGATGGTTTTCATTTGTTTTCTAGCTTTCCAGTTTACTTCTGGACCATTTATGCCTGCCATTAAGAAAATTCTTTAGCTGCAAAATTTGGAACACTAAGACTAAGATAGGTCTCACCTTTTGGCAATTTGCTCAGTACCATCAGTTCAATAGAGAGTCAAGTCTCTGATTTCTCTGGCTGGATGTGTAGAGTTCCTTTATTCCTTTTTATTAGGAGACCACATCAAGTAATTGAAGTCATTTGTAAGCATTAACTCATCCCTGTTTTCATTTTTCCATTGAACTTAAGCATCACACAGAAACATTAAGACAATGAACAAAAACTTTAGCATGCATGGAACTGACATTTCAAATGAATGGGAATAAAATTAAGATGTAAGAATGTCACAACTCTTTAAAGGCCCTAATTTACGTCTCTTCAGTTAATGTGAAAGAGGATATGGATTCTGTTGATTGCAGTATCATCGTATTTTATCATAGTTCTACAATGAAATAATTCCTTTTATGTTAAATATTGGCTAAATCCACATGCTGTGATTCATGATATGAAATACATTTGTTTTATTTTGAATTGATTTTAAAGGATAACAAAATCTACTGGTTTAAAGCTAGATAATCCTGATTGTGTTTGATACATATGTATAAAATACTTGTTACTCAGTCTAGCATCACATCACTGTTCCTTTTAAATTCGACTTTTAGAATAAGACTTACCAGTTGGTAATACTAATAAATAGAAGAAACAAGTTTTCTGGGTCACCCATTCTACATGTTCTGTGTATGTGTGCACGTGTGTTTCTATGCAGCCCCAAATTTTCTTTAAAAGAAACAACAATTTGGATAATTTGTTGTAATATTATTGATTTTTCTAATCCTGCTGACTCTAAATATCTATCCAAGAGATAAGTTCAAATATCTGATAGGCAGTAGACTTAGAATGGTTACAGAACCTAGGGCCTGTCATGTTGAATATGCTTGGTGAATTTGTTAAATGGATTTGTATAGCATATGACCCTTGGGGTAAAGCTGTACCTTCGATTTGTTTTATATAGAGAGATTCTCTTATTTGGGTGTTTGTTTTGCACATAAAATGAACCATAGCTTTATATGTGAGGATTCCTGTGAACTTGTTACATAAAAAATACAAGTTATGGAAAACAGTGTGTTTCCTATGATCTAGACCAGTAATTCCAGAACTATAGACCAAGAATGTTTCTGTAGTATTAGAATCATTGCAGGTGGGAATAGCTAAGTGTTCTGCAAGCATAATTTCTCACCATTGGTGTATTCTGTTCTTTGCCTTTCCAAAACAGTACACATACAGAAAAACAATTGGGAATAACTGAGTGTAAGAGGACCAGGATTGATTGTACTATATTCTGCTATATTCCTTTTATGCTGTTAAACATCCTACAGATAATTCACTGGTAGGAGGGCATATTTAATTGTGCTGTTGAATGAGTTTTATTTCTGAATCTTTCCTTTGTTTTGGCCCTGGGTACCAAAATTTCATGTGAGAATATCATTTCATGTGGTAGGGTCTAAAATAATGGTTTCCTATGAGAACACTGCTCTATAGGATATAAATGTGGGCCCCATGATCAAAATATTTCTGTTCAAATCATACTGGAAATTATGTTAAAGATGTAAAATAAAATAGGTTTCTTTGCTGCAGGAATTTCAAGCCCATAATATGCTAATGATTTTGTAAATCTTCAAGGCAGGAGTGAAGAATTCAATATTTAAAACACTAGATTTCACTGGACATTTTTTTCTTTGGGGGGGGAGTGGAGGACCCAATTAACACTTCTTCATGAAGTTTTTTGTAGAACACAGTTTAGAAAATATGGGACTAGTCCAGTGAACCATAAAGGCTTTCAATATGGCCATTTCTTGTAAATGATAACTGAGAAGATTGCTACATTAATAAAACCTCTTTTGGGGAAGCTGACCACAGCATGGAAGGTACAATTTTGATCAAGAATCTACAAGTACCAGACAGCCCGGGTGGCTCAGCAGTTTAGTTTTGCCTTCAGCCCAGGGTCTGATCCTGAAGACCCGCGATCGAGTCCTATGTCGGGCTTCCTGCATGGAGCCTGCTTCTCCCTCTGCCTGTGTCTCTGGCTCTCTCTCTCTCTCTCTTTCTCTCTCTCTCTGAGTCTCTCATGAATAAATAAATAAAATCTTAAAAAAAAAAGAATCTACCAGTACCTATGGGGATGGGTGATATTTTCTAAAAATGAAGAATAAGCATCTGTTATAATTGATAAAAAGACAAAGATTTTGTTTTACGGATAATGACTTTGTCATATCGAAGGAAATCTGTGTATTTTAGGCTTCCTTGTTTTCTTGTATTATAAGAGTACAAATACATGATACAGAGGCGAGATATATGTGTTGAAGAGGAGATGCAAAAGACTCTTGGGCCAACAGCAGCAGATCAATACTGAAAGCAAAATATGGCTCCTTGGTGCTATTGGGCTTGGCCAGTGCTTTTTAGATAGTGGTCTGTATGTTATCCATATTTATGCATAAAATAACATTCTTTTGGATGAAAAATTATTGTGATAAACATATTTAACATCCCCTAGCATAAGTCATTTCTAAAATTTTCCTTATGACTAATTGTCTATAGTTATATGAAGAATTTATATATGTTTATGAATAGTCAGTGATAATAGTCTATAGGGCAGATGCATTTTCTGGATTCTTCAATAAACCACAGTAATGTCATAAGGGGGCAGTATTGCTCAATATTGCCTCTACCACTATGGAGGCCCCACTGGGAATCTGTGGTGGGCTCAGGGATTGTAAAAGATTGGTGGTAATCAGCAGGTAAATCAAAGTAGATCCAGAAAGTATAAAGAGATTTAGAATGTCAGTTGATTACAATAGTAAATGGGGGTTTGTTTGTTTGCTTGTTTGTTTTTAGCATTTAGAAGTGCAGAAAGCTGGTTTAAAAAAGGATTCTGATTTTGGAAATATAGTGTATCTCTCTCTATATATATATCTATATAAATAAATATAAAAACATAAGAAATAGATATCTTATATAAATACATATTATATAAATAGATTTGTAATAAATGTTTATAAATATAAAATATTATATGAGAGAAATAAATACTTATAAGAAGTATAAATATAAAAAATACATATATTTCTTTTCTCCCATGCTATGTCTTATTTAGCATTATACTGTATTATTTCAAAATTTTATCTTTATTTTATTATTGAAAAGCTACTCTCAAAGCTTGAGATTTTACTTTTTATTGTAAATGGTTTGGAATTTTAATTATCTAGGTGATTTCCTCAATGCCCCAGGCTATTTTGTCTTTAGAGACCATAGGGGGTCGAACTTGCAAGATTGCCCTCTGCAGTGGAAAGAGTTGCTTGTCAGAACACTTAGATTCCATGGAAGGGTTTGTGGGAACTTTGGCAAGTCATTCAAACTCAATGGCCCTCAATTTGATCTTTGTGTGTTAATAGGATTCTCTAAATTATCTTCCAGTTCTGGTTTCAGTGATTCTTAGAGTCCGTGAGCAGTTAGAAACATAAGGGGACTTTCTGTTTGCCTTATACAAACCACTGCTTGTTCATTTGATACTGCACGTGGCTTATTGGTTATCTGAGGGGTTGTCTTCTGGCAGTTTGCAACCGTTGTATTCTAAGCATGGCCAGTGTGAAACCCAGAATGATTTTTTGGGGACTATCTAGTTCATGTGCTATGAAATTATGACATTTTGTGCATAAAGAGCTGGGATTTTGGGACACCTGGGTGGCTCAGTGGTTGAGCATCTGCCTTTGGCTCAGGTCATGATTCCGGAGTCCTGGGATCCAGTCCCATATCGGGCTCCCCGCAGGGAGCCTACTTCTCCCTCTGCCTGTGTCTCTGCTGCTCTCTCCGTATCTCTTGAAAGAATAAATAAAATATTTAAAAAAAAAGAGCTGGGATTTTAAAATCTGCATCCATGTTCATCAATTTTCAGGTCTCAAACAGTCGTATTTCCTTTTTCAGTCTGAATGTAGAACTATTAATTTATGAGCAAAAACTGTAGTTGACTGTTAAAATGCTTTTTAAAATATTCACCTTTATATTATCACCTAAGAAAAACACTACATAAATGTCTCAGTTGCTGTTAGATTCCAAGTTGTCTATATTCAGATTTTTAAAAAAAATATACATAAGTTCAATTCATGAATCATTTTGAATGTTCTGTGTTCTTTTGGTAGCATAACAATTTTAATATTGTTTGAATTCATAATCCAGTCCAAAAGGAAGAGGGCATAGGCTTGGTCAGCGTCATCTGGACTGCTGCATTCAGCCAGTTGGGGATGATAAGCCAGCATTCAGTGAAAAAAATTTTAAACTTAAACCTCAAAGGTAGAATTTCCCTATTGTGGCATTTCTACAAAAAAAAAAAAAAAAAAAGTTTTATCATTTTCTACTTTTTCTTGATTCATAGTCTCATTTAAAATTGAATTTCTTGTACATAAAACCCAAGCTAGTGAACATGTGTGGATATAGGGATGAAGATTTGGCTTGCCTCTATTAGAGATTACAAAATAAAGCATATAAAATTGTCTAATTTTATTCCATAAAAGGAAAGGCGTGGTATGCCAATTATTACACAATTAGGAAATTACCTATAGGATTAGGATGATATAGATTAAAATGCATAGTGTGACCCAAATTTAGGTATGACCAATCAGTAATCAAAAACAAAAACAAAAACAAAACAAAACAAAAAAAACCCTCAACGACAACAAAAAAATGCCCAATAATTTTCAAAGTACTTAGCTCATATTTCTCCACTCTAGGTGAAATCCTGCTAATTTGTAATATCTGTTTAAGGGGAATTGTAGCACAGTCTGAAGTGATTTCCTAATTTACCACTTTGAAATAATTTGTCTACTGTGATAGTTCTCAAAGGTTTTCACTCAGTGTTATTTCTCTCCCTCTTTCTTCCTCTCTCTCTCCCCCACAAATGAGAGGGGTATGAAGAGTCTGGCAAAATTCAGATATTAAAGGGGAAAGATACTTTGCTGTAAATGTAACCAAGTTTGCACTTTAAGAGTAGAGCCAACTCTGAGGGTCATGAGCAATGGCTGGTTTACTGAGATTAAAGAAAAAAAAGGCCAAATAAAAGAGATGTTCCTGAATGACATTTATTTCCCCTTACCAGATAAGAAATGAGGGCTTTACCTGCCAGTTTCTCTCACCATTTATCTTTTTGGGATTTTGAATTAAAAATTTGGATACCTCAAGAGCCATTTTGGCTTAGTAATGTTTCTTCTTTTATCACCTCTCTCAGTTTCTGAAACAATGAAGAAAAATCCTCTTTTCTTCAACATTTTTCAGAAGAAAGCACAATGAAACTTGTTAAACAAAGGTTGACAGGAAGGCAAGTATCTAATAATTGACATCCCATTTCCTGATAATGCCAGCAGAACCTGCTCATGCTACAATACTAATAGAAACTTGTCAGCTAACCAGAAGGACTCACATATCAGTCTCAGATATTACTGAAGTATTTTCTCTACTACTAAGTAGTGTGAATGTTTCTAGGTCACTCTCCTGTGGAGATTTTTGTGTGTGTGAATATCAACATAATAGAAATTGTGAAAACAACAAAACCCTAAAATGTAAAAAGAAAACATGGAGGAATTCCATTACACTGACAGCAGAGCCTGTTGAGATGGTAGAGAATAGGGGTGAGGGGGTTATTTAGTGAATATGTGTCACAAAACAGTATTTGTGGTGCTCCAACATGAAGTACTATACCTAATTTACACTTGTTCTAACAGTTATTCCAAAAATAGACTATGTGTATATAGATTTTTTTTAAATCCCAGGCTTTTCAAAGCACCTTGCATTTACAGGTCAACACTAGAACTTGCTGCAAAGAAGCAGAGCAACCAACTTTCCCCCTTTTTTAATTCTCAAAATAATTACTATTACTTAATGCCACTTGTATTGTCTTTCATGACTTGGCTTTCTAGTTCAACTGCTCCAATGACTAGCATATTGCTGTGCTGCTCCGTTGACTAGCATATTGCTGTACTGCCTCTTTCATTCTAAATACTTTTAGATTTAAAAGGTGGCTTAACAAGTATATAACTGCTCTCATGCCCAGCATTAGAGGGACACCTGCTGGCTCAGTCAGGGGAGCATGGCCGATAGGGGGCTTGATCCCAGGACCTTAGGATTATGATCTGAGCCTAAGGCAGCCACCCAGGCTCCCCTAATTTGGCTTTATATTAAATTTGACTTCATCTTAGTTTTATATTTGGGATGCCAATATGTATAAGGAACAAAGTATACAAGTTCATGTCATTGTTTTGAGTGAATTAGAATTAATTCTAATCCCCAAATTAAATGTTATGCCAAAAAATTAGAATGTTTCTCACAAATCAGGCCTAAGGAGTTGGAAAAAAAAAATATTGTTAGGTGCTCTGAGGTCATAGTTGGTCATTTTTATCTGGAAGAGCACATTATCAGAATCTACCAAGACATTTTAATCTCAGTGTAATCTCATATTTAATCTCAGTAACTGAGTTGAGCCTTGATCCTTTGGGTGTTTGAATATGTGGGACAGTTAGTAAAGCAACCATGAGGAAACTCTGAGGAGAAAGGCTGGAACTGGGAGGAGCCCACCATTACTAAATGTGCCTCGGGAGGGGAGGGTCCTCATGTGTGTCACTGACTTGATCTTTATCAGGAGCACAGTGGAGCTGCTTTTAAGGGAGCTCCTGATTAATCAGAGGTACTGTTTAATGAAGCATTAGCTTACTTTGCCTACATGAGTAACACTTTAGGAGACTGTTTTCCATAGAGTTAATGAGAAAAAACCCAGACATCATTTAATGTGATCCAAAGTTTGGTCTACTGATGCGGAGAAAAAAAAAATAGTAAGTGGCTATTACCATTTAATTGAAAATGGAATTTGGATTTTTCCACATTGATTATGAGATGGGTAGGTAACCATTTTTCCTCACAACCCTCATTCTATCATGCCCAGAAATAGCAGTGAAAACCATTCAGAAATAACTCCGTATTTCTATAATTTCTTGACTACCTTTGATATCTGTTTTTGTCTTTTTTACATCAAAATCATACATGTGACTAAAGGTGCCATTCTGCTTTTGAGAAGACCCTGATCTTCTCAAAGACCCTGAGAAGATCCTGTTTCCTTCTCCCAAACTTCTTCCCTTTTCGAAATTTTAGTTTGATTCGTTAAGTACCTTGCTCCGCCTCTCATACCAGACACCAAAGAAATCTCTTTCAGGTTTCTCTAGTCCTTGTGGTTGTGTTTAGCTTTTGCCCAGCCTTTAAAAAGATAATAGTCTAAGTGCCACAAGCAAGCATACCCACCAAGAGGAAATCATCTCTGACTTCAAAAAGTCTCCCAGTATATACTTTTATTATTTAATCTTCACTGTTTTCACCACCTGGAATATTCTCTCTCTTTATAAGGTCTCAATTCTAACCTTACATATTTCCTGCCAGTGTTGAACTTAATTTTTTTTTCTTCTCTCAGGAGATTAAGAGCATGGGCTTCCTTTGTCCTGTATCAACAGAATGCAGGGTCTCCTACTCTTGATGTCTTTCTCAAAGAAAGATATTTTTCCTTCTGTCTGAAATCCATCTTGTTATGTGTGCTCTATGCTTTGGTTTTTCCTGTGCCCACATTCATAATCCTTTCACTATATCTTCCTCTCCATTAGGTTCTTTCACTTAGTCTTCATATGGGAAAAAGAATACATCTGTATATAGAAGAGATAAAGCAAACTCTTCCCTCAACTGCACTGCTCTCCTTGACCACATATTTCTGGGCACTACTTCTGGAACCAGTATCAGTAGCCATCTGGAACCAGTATTGTAGCCCTTCCATACTTTCACTAAAAAGGCTGCTGGGGAGTGTATGCGTGTGTATAAGTGTTGTGATCAGAGATCATTCTTCTGCATATTTTTGCTGGTTAGGCTCTCTGAATTTCACTCCTTCACTTTTTCACTCAATCCTAAAGATAATTCTTGCCTTTCCTTTTCTTCCAGTATCCAACTATTCACCATGTCTTGCCCCAATAATTTTGGTAATATATTGAAGACTCACTCCTTTTTTTCCCCCTGTTTGAAATCTGTGATTCTCCCATAGTCTCTGGGTCCCTTTGTAAAATATTGTTGCTCTAGTCTTCCTGCCCATGTTCGGGGTGGGAGCCTCTAATGGGATCCAGTGTATCTATTGGATGTGTCATAAAATGGGTGATTGGTACTAATGCCCACAGCGATAGAGACATTAGGATTAAGAACCAGCTCCGGGATTTGGAGAAAAGGGCCTATGGGCTATGTTTGTGCACATCAGGTTGACCGTAAAGGAAGAGAGTGGAGCTGGAAGCTTTCAGGTTCTAAGCTGGTTCAGAGCCTTCTCCATTTGGTTCACACAAGGGGCAAGATTTAGGGTTCTTTCTGAGAAAATGCAAAAACAAAAAAGTGATGATCCTGGATGAGGGTGTTGAATATATATGCTGGGCATTGAAAGAGCACTCAGAATCTAAGAGCTGGATTATTATTGCAGCTTTTACCTTGATATGGCCAATTTATCCTGTGAGTACCCAATTTTGCTTTATTCTAATCTGCAGTACAACTTTTAACATATTTATTTTGCTGTTATTTTTCTGCTGGCCTTCAATTGTGTCCCTTGTACATTTCTTCCCTTTCCCATATTATGTATCCCTTTACTTCCATATATTCCAACTATCAGCCATAAATAGATGTTTTAAAAATAAATATCGACAGTGATGATATTTGGATTGTCAAGATGGCCAGAAGCAGAAAAGGAAACCATCATCCTGATACATAGTGCAGTGAGGCAAATAGAACCATTAATAAAGGCATTCATCAAAGAGAACAATGAATTTTGAGGAAGTAATTGTGAAATTGTGAGAGTCAACCAGATGTGTCCTATGGACTCCTCTCCTCCAAACCATCACTGTAACGCTAGGTAACTACAGAGTTAAAAATGAGAGTCAGAAAGAAGAGATAGAAAGGAGTGGGTGTGAGAAAGCCTCTTGGTCTGCTAGTTAAGTAACACTATGATGTTGAATTTTAAAACATACTTGAAAGCATGCTTTTTTTGGATAGAAAAATATATTTCTTGGGAGGGGCAGAGGTGCTATCTCAGCCAAATGCCTGTATTTAATATATACCCTTGCCAAGTACCCATTAGAAGTCAGGTTATATATTAGAAAACTAGGGATGGAGATAAGGCTTCCTGATTGTGGTGAAAGCATAGCTTTTATTCCTAAAATAATAAAAATCTCAAATTAGTTAGAAAAGGAACAAATATGATTTGTGGCAAGATTCATGCTCTGACTAAATTTTGTTTAGTGGGATGCTGAACCAACAACATAAGTTACCTGAGAAAGGTAGTAATGAGTTAGATATACCATTGTTTTTTTTCTAATTGCTTTGAGGATATTGGGATATGATAAAGTGAAAAGCCACATATTAAATTCCAAATCAGGAGGAAGTGGTAAGAAGTGGTTAGTTTAAAATCCTTTATCTCATGACCTTCTTTGTCTAGAGAGCTCTTTTTAAATGGAAGGAAATCTGATCACTGCTCTGTTATTACCACTGGGCCTTGTTCCAGGAGATAGGAACCATAGACTGTGGAACAATGTAGTTTTCCAGCTGCAATTGTTCTAGATATATTCTGGTGCATTTCTGGTTTGAATTTCCACAATGAATTTGTTGCTGTTGTTGTCAGTTGATATTTAAAAGGTTATTATTATATATTAAATATTTGATTAACATAAATTTTAAAATATGCTTTGTTAAAGAAAGAAAGGAACGAGTCCCATGACTTCTGGACAGCTGTGTATCATCAAAAACTTTTTTCAAGTTAGCTAAAATAAAAAATACACTTAATTTTGGAGAAATCTTACAAAATGTGTTATATAACTTTAACATTAGCAGTTCATGAATCTTCCATAATCCAGAAAGATTACAAAAATCTAGAGATTTCATTAGATGCTAATTGCATTTTATAGCACATTAGTTTAGAGGAAAAAAAGAGCCAAATGTTGCACTGTTATGTAGGGAACTTCAGGGAGAACATGATTCTGTCATAATGAAATCTGAAAATAAATTAGCTTGGAAAACATGATTCATGATATTTCTGAGTTCCAATAATTTATTAGAAAAACTTTTCTTAATCATCCAGTCTAAAGAGCATTATTCTTGATCTCTTCACCTTTCTATCCTACCTCACAAACTTTCAGAGGTTGTCATATTTCTGTCAGTTTCTACCATTTATGAGTTAAACATTTTGTGAAGTTCTATTTCTCTAACTCACTAGAGCCATTTACAATAAAGTAGCTCCTTGTATTAACTTTCCTTTTCATAATCAACAATAGCTTATTTAAATCTAATATAAATCTCATATTTTCATTAATCTTGATTCACTTGTCATATATTCAGCTTGTCTCTTATTATTTCATTGAGCATGCTGCAGAGATGAGTACCATGCCAACTTGTCACATTGCTTGGTACAAAACAAAGTGATTTTTAAGAGCATAATTTATATTTTTCATAACAAAAAGTTGACATTCCCACTTTGTTATGTAGTTTTCCAGTCTGGGTTGGAAGTACCTAATCATGCTCCAAACAGTTCCATCTAGAAAACATTTGAGGGCAGCATCTAGGCAATGAATGGGGTCTAAGCCTTAGTGTTCTACTACTGCTAATTAAGGGCTTGGGTTGAATGGATAATTAACACCCACAGATTATTGGAAACCTCATTTTATTAAGTAGTTTCAACTTCTTCCTTCACTGAACCTCTTCCAGAGTTGCTAATGAGTAACAAAATGGACTGATTTTGAATTCTAGCTCCTTTTATTTCCCTGCCTTCTTTCTGATGGAGGTGCTAATAAGCAAGAATGCAATCAAAAGGCAGACACATAAAGGAATAATTAAATAAAACTGTTTTTTAAAAACCTCTAAAGATATTTCTAATTCCAGCCAAGATGGAATAGCCTCATTTCTCCTAGATGTCCCTCTTATCACTAAAAGCACTGGACATAACACAGCTACTAAACGAGGTAGATCCTGAAGGTTGAAAGAAGGGATTGCTTAAAGATCTCAGGACATGAGGAATGACTTGGCATTGAATTCCCCAGATATGCTTTTACTTTCACAGGTCTCAGACAGCATACCAGAAAGCCTATAGCTTAGATAGAACTGCCAACAGAGACAGAAAATAACCTCTCCAAAAGTCCCCTCCTAGCCAAAGGATCAGAAAAATAATGGCCTAAAAGAACAGAAACTTGTTAATAAAACCTACCTTACTTCAGCCAAACACCAACAAAACAAAACAACAAAAAACCCAACCCTATATACCCTCCCCTGACCGTGGTTTCAGTCAGGTCAAACAGGAAGGTGATCTTCCACCCACTGCCCAGTAGAAACAGGTGGACATTTTCCTAGCTTATAGAAGAACTGAACAACACCTCAGTCAACAAGATCTGATTAACATTATGGAATACTTCACTTCACCCAACAACAGCAGAAAGCACATTCTTTTCACGTGCCCACAGATAATTTCCCAAGATAAATCATGTTCTGAGTCATAAGACAAACTTCAACTTATTGAAGAGAATTCACATCACATAACAGGGAGATATAAAAGAATTCACATCATACAGTTTATGTTTTCTAATTACAATGGAATCAAACTAGAAATCAACATAGAAAGACAACAGGAAGATTTCCAAATAATCGGGGATTTAAAAAATAGACTTATAAATAATCCATAAGCCAAAGTAGATATCTCAAATGAAATGAAATGAAATGAATGAATGCTGAGCGAAAATGAAAATGTACTGTATCAAAATTTGTGGGATACATTGAGAGCAGTGCTGAGAAAGTGCCAAAATGCTTACATTCAAAGAAAGGCAAGCTCTCCAATCTAAATCCTTGAAAACAAGAAAACATTAAAATAAACCCAAATTAAGGAGATGTAAGGTTATTATAAAGATAAGAGCAGAAATGAATGAAATTGAAAACAAGAAAATTAGAGAAAATTAATCAAATAAAAAATGGATCTTTGAAAAAATCAATTAAATTGATAAACCTTAAATATACATAAAAAGAGAAAGGACACAAATCACCAATATCAGAAATGAAGCAGGAGCTGTCATTACACATCCTGTACTCATTTAAAGGAAAATAAGGAAGTAGTATGAACAACGTACAGATAAATACAACTTAGAAAAAATAACAATTCCTTAAAAATCATAAATTACTAAAACACATCCAAGATGAATTAAGTAATCCGAATACTCCAGTTATGACTAATGACATTGAATTTGTAATTATAAGTTTCCAAACAAGTAATCTTTGGTCCCAGATAATTTCACTGGAAAATTCTATAGTACATTTAAAAAAGAATTAACATCAGAGTACACAATTTCATCTAGAAAGGAGAAGAGGAAGGAGCAAGTCCTAACTCACTTTAGAAAGCTAGTATTGCTCTGATACCAAATCAGAGAAAGATAGACAGCACATAAGAGGAAAGTAAATAAAATCTCTCAAGAACATTGGCACAAAAATCCTGAACAAAACACTTGAAAATCGAATCTAGCAATTTGTAAAAGGAATTCTCCACCATGACCAAGTGTCATTTATTCTATGTGTGCAATGCTGTTTTATTTTTTTTTATCAAAAAGCAATCTGTGGCTACAGTATCAATAGGATAAAGAAGAAAAGATCATGTGATATATATCAATAGAGATAGAAAATGCATTTGAAAAACACAGTACCCATTCATAATGAAAATTCTCATCAAAGAAAAAAGAATTTCTCCATCCAATAAAAAGAATCTCAAAAATCCTATAGCTGTCATCATGCTTAATGGTAAATGACTGATCCGAATGATGAATGACTAAGAGAAAGCATACAGATTGGAAAGGAAGATATAGAAATGTTTCTCATCTATGTAGAAAATCCCAAGGAATGTAAACAGAGTCTTAAAACTAAATTCAGTAAGATTGCAGGATATGAGATCAATAGGAAAATCAATCACATATCTATATACTAACAATAATGTGGAAACTAAGATTAAAATAAAAATATAATAACATTCACAATCATTTTAAGAAAATGAAGGATTTATTTATTTATTGAAAATGAAGGATTTAGATATATAGACTTAATAAAACAAAGAACCTATATGCTAAAAGTTGCAAAATGCTGAAAAAAATTGCAAAATGCACATGAAAGAAATTTTTAAAATGACCTAAATAAATAGTGAATTATGAATTGGAAGACTCACTGTAGCAAAATATCGATTCAAATCAATATATATTCTTTATGCAATTTCTATCAGAATTTCAGCAAGATTTTTTACATACATAGACTTACTCAAAACCATATATGGAAAAGCAAGGTTCAAGGAATGCTAAAATAAACTTCAAAAAGAAGAAAACAGTGGGAAAGGACACTCTCTACAATGTTTATGTTTTGGTATAACTGCAGTAATCAAGTTAGTAGGGTATTGGCAGAGGGATAGCCATATAGATCAGTGGAATAGAATAGTGAATCCAGAAATAGATCCACATGAATATGCCTTGCTGATTTTAAACAAAGGTTCAAAAGCAATTCAATGAAGGAAAGACAGCCTTTTCAGCTAATGGAACAAATGAATTTTGACCTCAATTCCAGACCTATACAAAAAATTCACACAAAATGCACTTTCACGTAAAATGTAAAACTTTAGAAGGAAACAGGAGAACATCTATCAGGCTTGGCATTAAGGGAAGAGTTCTTAGACTTGTACCAAAATTGTGGCTCATAAAAGAAAAAAAAATTAAATGTGTTTTATTTTATTTTTTTTAAACTTTTTATTTATTTATTCATGAGAGACACAGAGAAAGAGAGAGAGGCAGAGACACAGGCAGAGAGAAGCAGGCTCCATGCAGGGAGCATGACGCGGGACTCGATCCTGGGAGTCCAGGACCATGCCCTGGGCCAAAGGCAGGCACCAATCCGCTGAGCCATCCAGGGATCCCATAAAAGAAAAATTTAATGAATTAAGCCTCCCCAATATTAAAATATTTGCTCTGCAAAGACCCTGAGAGGAAAATGAAAAGACAAGTTGTATAGTAAGGGAAAAATATCTGCAAATCATGTATTTGATAAAGGACTTACATCTAGAATATATATAAAGAATTTCCCAAATTTAAGGTTAACAAATTAAACAATCTAATTAGAAAATGGGCAAAAGATATGGGCAGACACTTCAGCATAAATGGCAAATAAGCACATGAAAAGATGTTCAATGTCGAAACACCTATCAAGATGGCTATAGTAAAAAAAAAATAGTTACAGCATCTAATACTAGCTAAAATGTGTGGAGAAACTAGATCACTCATACATTGCTGGTGGACTATAAAATGGTACAGCTCCTCTGGAAAATAAGTTGGCAGAGTATTACAGAATTAAATATGCAGTTACTATACATACAACCCAGCAATTGTACTCTTTGGTATTGGTCTCAGAGAAATGAAAACCTACAATAACACAAAAACCTGTAAATGAATATTCATTGCAGCTTTATTTTTAATCACCAAAAACTGGAAACCAAATGTACTGTGATGAGTGAATGGTTAAAGGAACTATGGTACATCCATATTCTGGAATAAACACAGCAACAAAAGGGAGTGGACTATTGATAATTCAACAATTTAAATGGATCTCATAGAGCTATGCTTTTGAAAAAAACTAATCTCAAAAGGTTATATACTGTATGGTTTCATTTACATAACAAGTTTGAAGCAGTAACATTTATAGAGAAAGGACAGATTTGTGGTTGCCAGTAGTTAAAGAGGAAAGGATAGTGGTAAGGGTGGTTATAACTGGGGAGAAGAGGGAGTCTTATGATGGTAGAACTCATGTGCATCTTGATTGTGGTTACCTGAGTCTCATATGTGATAAAATTGCACAAAACTATAACTACCATGCCTCCACCCATCCATCCAATACATGTACGTGCACACACACACATACACAGATGAGTGCATATGAACCTGATGAAATCTGAATGAGGTCTGTGAATTGTAATGATGTAGCTTTTTTTTATTTTGATATTGCATTATAGTTATGCCAGATATTAGCATTGGGGGAAACTAGGTGAAGTGTACTGGAATTTTGTACATATTTTTATAATTTTCTGTAAATCTATAACTTTCAAAATTAAAAATTCTGAATTTATGTGTATCTATACATAAACATAAGTACATATATAAACATTTAGGTAAATAGATAATAGGTGAAATTTTTCTTGAGAATATAAATTCAGAATTGAAAATATGAATTTCAGTGTAATGAATTTATTACTGGTTGTTCAAATTTTGAGGGAAGTTTCTGTTCTTGTTGAATTATGTTGAAAATAATTTCCACCATCACTAGTAACTATATTTATCTCAAGAAGGAAGCATAGTTTAAATGTTAAAAAAAAATTACAAAATGAAGACACGTGGGTATTAAAGAAGTAGTTAAATATCCATAAAAAAATCCATAAAAAAATCCATCCAAAAGCCTGTTTGACTTTTTTTTAAGATTATTTATTTATTCATGAGAGAGAGAGAGAGAGAGAGAGAGAGAGAGAGAGAGAGAGAGAAACAACAGGCAGAGGGAGAAGCAGGCTCCATGCAGGGAGCCTGATGCGGGACTTGATCCTAGGACTCCAAGATCACGCCCTGAGCCAATGGCAGGTGCTAAACCGCTGAGCCACCCAGGGATCCCCCTATTTGACTTTCTAAGTGAACTGAGAATTTTCACTCTTGATCCTAGGTATCATATACAATTACTGAACAGCTAGCCCTGATCCGTATTAAATGGCATGCAGAAGAGCACATAGATTATGCTATTTTTATATGCCTCATTCAGAAAACCTCACCCTGCATAGAATTCTTTACTTCAAGTTGTGTTGAGCTTTGCTAGTTATTTTGGTGGGAGGCATGGTCTGAAGCACACTGGAAAGGGAATTACATACATAGAACTTTATTTTTGGTGAGTGGCAGCAGTCTTTCTCCCTGGCTTCCTACTAATGTGTACGTGTAATTTTCTTCCTCCTTAGTGAGAAGACTAAGAAGGAGAATTTTTTTCTTCAAAGAAACCTGAAATGTACTTCTTAGACATGAGTGCTCAATGCATACTAATTGCTGTTGATACTTGTATACATATTTGTTTATCCCTGGTGATCAACCCAATCTCTGCTTTGAATTCGTTGTTTGTTAAGATGGTGGAACTCGAAACGGTACAAGGTAAATGTTCACAAGAAGTTGTCAATGGGCAGATGGGGAGAAAATCATTATGATGCCAGAAAATGACCTTTTCCTGTTAAGGCTATCATGTTACAATTGCCTCAGTAACAAAACAGACAAACTCATATGATGTTCACTTTCCCTCAGTTTTGGATTTTTTTTTTTTCCTCTGGCATAGAATGTCCATTGATCTAATGAAATTATGGGAATACCTAGTTATACACTGGAATCATTGTGAATCAGAAAATGTTTATAATATATACTAATAATCAACCACCTACAAATCAAGCATCTACAGATAAATATTAATAGCTCTCTGCCATAGAAGCTGAAGGAGTTTAATTTCTTCAAACCACATAGACTGCATAAAGTGGGAGTAGTGGACATAGGAGGCAAAAAGAAAGGATGTTATCCATTCCATTTTTATGAGGAAAATAAAGACAAAGTAATGATAAGATGAAGAGACTTAATATTATATAGATGTTAATCATTCCCAAATTGATATGTAATTAAAATCCCAATTACAATCCAGATTTCTGGCACTTGATAAATTGATGAAGTTCATATGGCATAATAAATGGTTGAGAATGATAATAACAATCTAGGAGAAGAAGATTACTTATAAGAAGTTTCCTCATCAGTTATTTTATTTTATTTATTTTTTTAAAGATATTTATTTATTTATTCAGAGACGGAGAGAGAGGGGCAGAGACACAGGCAGAGGGAGAAGCAGGCTCCATGCAGGGAGCCCGAGGTGGGACTCGATCCCAGGTCTCCAGGATCACACCCCAGGCTGCAGGTGGCGCTAACCGCTGCACCACCAGGGCTGCCTCTCATCACTTCTTTTAAAGGCAGTATAAGGGATCCCTGGGTGGCGCAGTGGTTTGGTGCCTGCCTTTGGCCCAGGGCGCAATTCTGGAGACCTGGGATCGAATCCCACGTCGGGCTCCCGGTGCATGGAGCCTGCTTCTCCCTCTGCCTGTGTCTCTGCCTCTCTCTCTCTCTCTGTGTGACTATCATAAATAAAAATAAATAAATAAATAAATAAATAAATAAATAAATAAATGCAGCATAAAATGAGAGCTAATTACAGTGTAGCAAGGATGATATAGTGAATCAGTGAAAGAGAAGAGCAAGTCTAGTAACAGACACATTTATATATGGGAATTTAGGCAGTTAACAAAAATGGTGTTTCAGACCAGGGACAAAAGGATAATCTATTTCAAGTTTGAGTGAAAACATTAGCTACTTGGTTTTCTACCTTTTGCTGTGTGTAAAGTATCTTCCTGATGGAGCCAAGGCTTGCACATTCAAAACAAAACAGAACAAAAACTCAGGAGAAAATATAGGAGAATATTTGAACTATATTTTGGATGTAACTTATAATTTCAGGGTAGAAAAAGTTGTGTTTTCTTTTTTTCTCTCTTATTTTAAAACGACACACCAAGACCAGACACTATAAAGAAAATCGAGTTAAAATAAAAAATTGGAAAAAAAAATTGGGTGAAGTATAGACTGTACCATGGCAAATAGTAACTATCCATTGTAATAAAAGTACTCCTAAACCTGAAAACATCAGGGAGCTGGTCCTGGTATGGGGTCCAACAGGTAAACTATAAAAGCACATTCGATGTCAATAGTGGTAATGGAGAGGTACCCAATAAGGGTAAGATGCTTGGGGAAACGCAAGTGAAGCAATAGGGACAAATCATTACTCACCCAGCATTACTATATATATAATTATTATTCCCTATAAGGCTATAGGGAAGTGTGCTTCTGACACTGCTTGAAAAGAGTGCATGAAGACCATAGAGAAGGGTTATTTGATATCTTATAGTGCATTTTAAAACCTGCATGCTGATAACTGAGAAATTGCATCATGAGAATTTTCCTTTGGAAACATTTGCCTAATTCTTATAAAGATAATTACATAATTGTTTAGTACAGTGAGAAATTGATAAGTATCTATAGTAAACGCCCATAATAAGGGAGGCTCATTAAATAAGGGTGGATACTTTCAGGCAATAGTATATAGTAAAACCCTTCAAAAATTAGCATATATATCCACATGATATGGTCTATAAATATTTGCAAGACAACATGCACGATATGATCACAAATTTGGGGGAAAATGTATATATGTTACACATAGAAAGGATATCCACCAATTATACTCTGTGTTTTATTTAACTCTTTTGGAGAGTGTCAGGGAGATGGGATTACAAGATACTTTCATACTTTCATTTCATAATTTTTTTAGTTTCACAGCTAAAATGAATCTTTTTTTTTTTTTTTCCAAATAGGGATTAGAAGTACAGGACAGCAGACTTTGGTAGGTCTCATGTCTCAGTATATGGCATTAGCACTCATGCCCAGTGGAATGGCTGCAATATTAATTCTCCTCCTTCTCTATTAAGGATTCATGGAAATCACCACATACTCATTATGTTAGACGGAATTCAATTCAATCCATGCAAGACTTAAAATCATTTTCTATTCTGACCCTAAGCTTAGTACTGCAAAGAAAAAAAGATAAATAAAAGAAGTAGCAAGAAATGAAGATCATATAGTGCTTGCTTTATGCCAGGTGTTTCTATAAAGTATTGGTGCACACATACACATGCCTCTTCCTTAGCCCTTTGAGATAAATGTCTTTGTCATCATGGCATCTTCCAGGTAAAGAAACAAAGCACTTTGAGTGTTATATTGCTCCAGGCAGCTGAGAGTCAAACTCAGAGTCTGCGCTCTTTGCCTTGGCTATTTGCCTCTCCTACTGTCTCTACCCTTCAAGAATCTCCAAGAATGCACATGTATGTGTTGGGGAACCTGGGGAGACTCTATACACCTTATCAGTCCACTGAGAGACTTTGAGAGGAAAAAGTATTACTAGTAACCATTCGGGGACAAGCAGGGGTAAACCAAGGCTTCCCTGGAAAAAGTGGGACCACTTACAAATGCCATCAAATTAGGAATACCTCATATTGTCTAATATAGAACAAAGGCGTTTAATGGCACAGATTAGGAAATATTTGTAAGAATTCAGTAGTGCAGAGCCCAGTTATGGGAAAAGGAATGTCTTCATAAGATGCCCACTGGCAGCAGGGTACACAGAGCAGAGTACACAGAGCTGGAGCTAACCCAAGTGCTGCAGAGGAGAGATGCAGGCGTCTCCTTCAGCCTTATGTCAGGAGTTTCTCCTGCCAGGAACATGGCCCAATCCCCAGGTCCCACCTCACTGCCGCTATTATCTGCTTGAAGATGGTTTTGTTTCTTAAGAACCAGTGTGCTTTCTCCATTCATATGGAAGCTCACTTCCAGACTCCGCCAGGGTGAAATGATGGCTTCTATCCTTGCTGGGCCCCTGAGGCCTGCCTAAATGTAGCTGCACTTTCCTGGTTCATATCAGTATTAGCTCACTGGAGCATGTCTTCTGCTGGACTCCCTGTTATTAGAGAACTGAGGCCTCGGCTTAACCTTCCTGGCCTGCTAGCTTCAGCTTGGGGCCTGGCACCCTCAAAGGTGGTGAATCAGGTAGGGCATGAATCTTGACCAGTCCTGGGAAGCTCCTGACTATCGTTTGAGTGAGGGAGTACAGACACAAAAACTGATTTGTAGGAAGATTACTTTTTTGGTGGTTAATAATAGCAGGGGTGTCCTGGAGACAGAGACAAATGAGCAGCCTGTGCAGGTGTCAAAGCAGAAGGCAGCAAGGTGGATATAAGAACTGGAGGACAGCTCTTGCATGCATTCCCTTTTATTTTCTGGTGATAAAGAATTTTAACTCTGTTTTCTCACTTTTACTTGATATATTCCTCTTAATCTTGTCCTAAAACATCCCCATATTCTAAATTACTATTCTAAATTAATGGTCTAAACACAAGCATTTATTATTGAGAAATATCTAGTCCGTAAGAAAAGTCACACCTTATCCCTCCTGTTTGCTTCTGCCTCTCATTGCATTCTGACCATCTAGTTGGTATAGAAAGGTGAATGAACTAATTCATTAATTCACTCAACAACTATTTATTGAACACCTACCTACTCACTCTGAAATAGATTGGTGAGCAACAATATTGCACCCACAAAATATGGTAAACAAGCAATTTCTGTCAATAAGAAGAAAGCTGTCTTGATTTTCTTTTACGTTAACTCTTCCTTATCCTTATTACTTCTGACACAAATACACAGGATAGACTATCATGCACAGAGTGGTATTCGTCTGGTCAGAGACCCTTATAATTTGAGGACAGATCTGCATGTATTTCTGTAGACATTGTTCTCATTGAGTTTAATGTAGATCAAGAGGATGGCCCAGTTGGATGGGCATGAGTGGGCAAGAGTGGGCCAGGCTGGGTAGAAATGCCCCACTTTCCCGGTGTCAACTGCATAAAGATGGACAAAGCAACCAGCACAGGGCACTGAGGAGGTGGGCCACTTAGGTCAAATTCATCGCTTCACTAAGCTCAAATTTGAGCTCCTATCTTTGATAATGACCTTGCATGTTTATTGTTATAACTAAGTTAAGTAAGATATATCATTAAAGAAGAATATTTCACGTGCTCAATACATCCTAGGTCTTTCCCCCTTCATTCCTCTGTCACTGTTAAAGGTGAAAACCCACCCTCTCTTACTCTATCATTTAACTCTTTGTAATTTATTAGGATATATGGCAGATCTTTCACAGGTTAACCCATCCATCCCTCAGGTTGTGATAGCTCAGGGAGTCAGATTAGGAACAAAGTTCAATGGAGCCCCAGGCTTCCTGGAGAGTGCAACTCAGCCTTTCGATTGCATTTGTGCAGTTGTATGTTATCTGGGAGGGAATTCCAACGTAGAGATGGGAGCAGAGTGTGGAAGGTGTCACCTCAGAGTGAAGATAATGTGAGGGTTGCTAACAGGCAACAGTGCCTGTCAGAGAATTGGAACTGTCTCTGAGTTGGTTGGACAGGGAGTTCCCTGCAAGTGGGGTGCTCTTACACTGCAAATAATTTGTACTATTTATTGGCATTCTTTTAAAACCTTCCAGTTGAAAAAGGAATTATAATTCTGAGTATAAGGAGGCAGAGACAAAGACCCTCTCAGTCACAAATGGTACAATGACAAATCTATAAATCTATAAATGCTAATAAATATAAAATCCTTAAAAATTGATACTTTGCAAGTGGGGTGCTCTTACACTGCAAATAATTTGTACTATTTACTGGCATTCTTTTAAAACTTTCCAGTTGAAAAAGGAATTATAATTCTGAGTATAAGGAGGCAGAGACAAAGACCCTCTCAGTCACAAATGGTACAATGACAAATCTATAAATCTATAAATGCTAATAAATATAAAATCCTAAAAAAATTGATACTTTGTCTAATTATTTCTCTTCCAGCAATCTATCACGAAGGAACATTCACAAACTTAGACAAAGACTTACGCCGCATTCTAGTTTTAATAGCAAAAAAGCACAAACTAAATGTCCGATGAGTGATGTGTAAATAAATGATGCTGCAAATTGAAATGGTTGAATATTATATAGCAATAAAAATTAATGTTCTTCAAACTATTTTCTGATGGGAGAATGTTCATATAATGTTGTTATATGCAATAAACTGCATAAAATCTTTCAATAAATCAAAATATTGGCACTAACAGATGTATGAGAACTGATTAGAAGAATCTCTTCCCTTTGGCCTACAAAATCTTTGTTTTCAGTTTCTAACTTGATGAAAATTTTTACATCTTACCTAACCAAAGAAACACAATTTATCCTTTCAGAACCTTGAAATGATTGATTTTGCTACACTCCTATTTTCTGTATCCAATCCTATTTTGCATAGTGAGTTCTTTTTTGCCTGGCCTGTCAAGTTGTCACTGCATTAGAGGTCCCAGCCTTTTGAAGCTTACAGTAGAAATCACATGGATACGTAGTAGTTTTACAGTCAAATGTTCCCTAAGGGAATCAAGAAGGAAGTGAGCATTACTGGCCTCAGCTGTGTTCATGGGGATGAACGTACAAGGTTTCTCTCCTTGTCTGGGAGTGAGATGGCACATTAGATGGCATTGGTGGTCCCTGGAGACCTGACGGTGACATAAGAGGCTAAGTGGGGAAATCAGGAAAGTCAATCCCAGAGGGAATGGAGTGGCACTTTGCCAGTTGTCCTTATTGGAAAATGCACTCTCTCCAGACCTAACCTGGGAAATGCTGGTGATGTGTTTGTGTATTTACAGGCATTCCCATGTATGCAGTGTCCTCAGGCTATTCTCTTCTCTTGGTCAGGGCCTGTTGCCATTTAGTTATCCATTGCACTGTGCACTGAGCACTTGAGACCTGCTAATCTTTACAAGAACCCCCATTGTGTGATGTTGAAATAGAAACACATACTCACTAGTTAATTACTTTGCTTTAGGTCACAGAGCTGCCCTGTGCTTCTCATCCACAGCCCTGGAATGTCCCAACGCCCCCCAAGAGTCCAAATGCTGCCCTTTTCATGGGAGCATGACCCTTCTTCCCTGATGTCCTGGACTCCCCCATGCAGATGTTGGCAACATGATTTCATCAAACTCTGGATGGAAGATGCCTGATAGGAACATTTAGTTAACAATTTTAAAAGCAGTAATTTTCAAGACAGCAGTTTCTGTCACGTTTTACTTTTCCTTCCCTATAAACTGTTGGTAAAGAAAATTCTTTATACTTAAACTTCAAATGAAGTATAGGTTATGCCTTGTAATTTTATCATGTTGCCAAATGGCGTATTTCTTTTCTGCTTTATAATAATGGGAAAATAGGTATGCGATTCCACTAGACACTGGCTTATGTAAGTAGCTCCTGTTTTTTAAGGGTCTTCAAAGATGATGGAAGTAATGAATAATTATATCTATTTATTTGTTGATTGATCTATCAGAAGTTGATCTTTCCTTGTAACCAACTGAAATTCCATGTTGACCTTGTTCCCTAGGAAATGAACATAATCAATACACAGATATCATTCATTACCCATTTCAGCCACATGGTCTTTGTGCAGAAGGCAGAAGCTATTGTAATCTTTTTCAGAACAGCACTAAGTGATATACAAGGTCTCCTTTTTTCTTGTTGAAACTCTCCCACCTGTCTCTGTTTGTTGTTTACTGAAGTTTGACATAACTATTTGCATTTGGTATTATTGTGTGTAATAGTCCAAGTAGAAATAGAAATGCAGGGTGTCAGGAACACAAATATGGGAAGAAAAAGGACATTATGCCATGAGCTCAGTTCTTCTGTTTTAGTTGAGTTTCTTAAGAGGGTCCAAAAATAGGCTCTGTGTTGGTCTGCACATCCTTTCCATACACGTGTGGGTTTGTATCTATCCTGCTTCCCATGTGTGTCCCAGAAGGAACTAATGAGGTTGAAATCCCCTGTGTAAACTCCAAAGTGAAACCCAGGAAGCCAGCAGAGCTCAAAAGGTTTCTATTCAACTTGAGAATTCAACAGGGATATTATTCTGGTACGATTTGTGTACAATGAAAAATCATTCTCTCACTAGTAGAAAGAAGTCTTTTGAAAACTTGAGTTGAAATGAAATGCTTGCAGTAGTAAATAGTGCTTATTTATGTCTCCTGGTTCGCTTTCTTATTGCTGTTTATTTTTATTTTGTGGTTGTTTGGTAATTTCTTTCACTATTTTATTAAATAGGTCACATATGTCTTACAAGGACTTTCCTTTTGTTAAAACAAGTAGAATTGTGAAATCAGTGTCAATTACAAACATAACTTTCAGATGAAAATAGCATCAGTGATTTGTTGAAAAGATTTAAAAAGATAGATTGTGTCATTCATATTAGTGTTGCTGAACATAAAAGAAACTGCAGTAATAGCTACAAGGATCACACCAATAAGACTAAATGTTGAACCCAAATTTTATTCATGATTGCTTAATAGGAGTTACTTGCATGCTTCTTCTGTAAGTGCTGTGTATGTGTGAATTCATTTTTTGCTTACAGCAGTCCTGTGAAGAAATTAATAACCCTTTTCTTAATCGATGAGGAAGCTGAGGCCCAATTGGGGTAATTTGTGCCATATCACGTAGCCAGAGAAAAGTAGTTGGAGGATTTAAGCTTAGACATCTGGTTCTGAATTTTTGTTCTTACCTTCTATATGGTACTACTTCTCATTCATTCATTCATGAGTAGATACATAAAACCCAGAAAAAAGAAAAAAAAAAAAAAGAATGGTCTTAAAATGCAAAGGAAGAGCAATGACCTTGAGTGTCCTGTTTAGACTCTGAATGAGATGAAAGTGAGCTCAGTCCCTCTCCTGTCCTTTGTACCCCTGTGGCTTCAGGCCAAGTGCTTGTCTTCTCTGCTCAGTTTCTTTCTGTTCACAGTGGGATGTGGCTGTGTTTATCCATAAACTTTGGCAGAGTGCACATGTGTGTACTAAAACTGTAGTTTTCATACTGTAAATCTCGCTATTCTAGGTGTTCTCATCACCGAATCAGTAGTGTTAGAGTTTCAGGAAATGAGACATAACAACAGAAGAACAGTGTATTTTCTCAGGTTAAACTGTCAAATCAGATATTTCCTGGACTTCTCAGGAATACAATAGATTTGAAAGCCACTCTTTTTCTAAATTCTTTTCTCTTCCAGTGTTCCTTCTATAGCAATATAAGAGATACTCCTTTTGCTCCATATAGCCAGGTCATTTGTGTGTTCAATATCCATTTTACAATATTTAGTGACCACCTCTATGTGCCAGGCCCTGTTCTAGGTATACATATAGGGCTACATCAGGGAAAAAAGTCAAGCCCCTGATATACTGGAGCTAAAGGTGTATGGGAAGAGATAAATAACAAAAAAAAAATATTCAAAAAGACCTGCAAGTCAAATAGTAAGGCCTGCTGTGGAGCATGACAAAGTCGAGCAGATAGGAAGGAGGGAAGGCCTGATGCTTGGGTGAAATTTCAGCGTGTACCTGGAAGAAATGAAAAAGCAAGCCATGAAGATATGGAGCAGTGATGCTTAGGGCATAGGGACTGAAAGTGTAAAATTTTTGCCATGAGAAGGGAAGCTAGAACTGATCCATTTTTGGCCCAATGAGTTATGGGAAGAAGTGAGGTTGTCAGTCAATAGAGTACCCAACTCATAGACCTCGTCTCTGGAAGCTTTAGAATTATCTTGTTAACCTGAAGGTTACTTCTGTAGGCCTCCAAGTACCCTAGCCAATAGTTTGATGCCTTTGTCCAACATGGCACAGAAGGGGTGTCGTAGAGGTGGCAGGGGATAGTGGATGGGTCATTGAGCATACCATAGTATTCCGTGGCCTCCATAGATCTGTGTGCCCCATTGAGAGGACTGAGGGCCTTTGGGCAAAGGTGATGGGAAGGACTATAAGATTGAGGGCTCCAGGTTTTGTTGCTTACAAATGACTCCTGAAGACTCCTAAAGAATGGAGGTAGCCATGCTTAGTAGTCTCTAGAGCAGTCTGAGCATTCTCTGAAGCTGATGCCACTGAGAATGTAGAGATCCCATGCTGTCCCATCACTGCCTCCCTCCTACTGCTGGGCCGACAGATACCATCCTGGAGAGGATTGGCAAATGAGAGATCTGAAAGACTAGATTTAAAAAAAAAAGAATCTGCATGTACATCTTACAGGTACATTATTTAATCATATATACTTAGTGTAAGTAGGAGTGTTTTTGTGATACCCAAAAAGTGAGCCTTCTTAAGCAAATCACAGAGAGAGCTATGTTTTCATTATACATTTTAGTGCTGTGCATGCACATTTATACAACCAGGTGCATTTAAATTGCTTAGTATGAAACCTGGCCTATATAAAGGGCTAAATAAAAGTCAGCTGTGGTATATGGGGTGATATAGCTAGAAAGGATCAGAGATATTTTGGAAAATGATATACAAATGGAAACATGAGAATCCTCTGTATTTGAAAGTTTGACAACAGTCCTAAAGCAAATATGTGATGAGTTTTGAAATAAATTAATGGCGACTTTTATAGAATAGTATTATCAGAGCTTTTTTGAGAACTTTTGATAATGTAAACTTATCCTCATGAGTATCTCGCATTGTCAGTATGTGCAATGTGGACGAGGTGACTACCTGCTCACAAAAATCCAGTCTCTTCTCCCTCAAACATGCAGTATACCACATTTCCCAATCTCTCTTATAGACAGGTGTGACATTATGCCCTTGTGCTTGAGTCCTAGTAGAAATGATGTGTACTTTTCTAGCTATGGCCCATAAAGACCTATGCATAGAGACATGCATGCATAGAGACAGTCCCCAGAATGACTTTGAAAGGCATATGTTGAAGATGACAGAGTCTTCTTGGGATCCCAAGTGAGTGGAGTGATGACCACTTGCCCAGTGCTGTTACTGGAAGACTTAAGCTTTGATGGTTTTTGGGTTTTGGTCTCATAGATGCAGCTAACCTAATTAGTTGGCTCAACCTAATACACACAATATATGATAAGCCACTTGATGAAGTATCCCTCAATTTTCCCCATAAGAATATCTCTTTCCTATTTAAATGTTTATTTAGATGCAAGCTGGAGGGGTGTAGGAATTAATCCAGGTAACTTAGAATATAGTGACCATTTTTGGACCATTGACTTCAAGGCAGTAATTCTACTCAAATTTTGGACTCTAATTTCTCACAGGTGCATTAGTTAGAATTCTTGAAACTAAATATGTTATAATTTGGGCATGTAAGTAAATATATTAAGAGTAATGAAATCCAGGTTTCCCAGTGTCAGAGAAAGGAGTGACAAACAAGGACAGGGATAGGGGTAGAGTGAACTATGCAATGTATAAGTCCACAGATTTTTGATGTACATGTAGAGAGAGACAAACAGAAATGGACATAAATGTGTGGAATGTGGTTGTGTGTGTGCAGACATGAATGTTCCAGCTTTGTCCACTGAGAGGGCTGAGAAGCAGCAATACATCAGTAGCAATGAAAAAACCTAGCCTCCAGATCTTGGCTTCTAAATATTTTCTGATGAAATAAACCAGGTCTTCTTGGAGTAATAGCTTATTTCAGGGTTGGGGCAGGAAAAACACAAATAAACCTAGAATATCTTTCCATGCCAAAGAGTAAGAAAGTGCTTAAAAGTGATGGGAACCCACTGAAGAAAACACAGGAACCAAGCCAAAGGATTTTTCATTGGTCAAATCTGGGACAATTGAAACAACAAAAAATGACAGAAATAGACTATAACCTGTAAAATAAAGGTAACCCATTGAGGACTGGAAGGCGTGCACCTTTGTGATGAGCACCAGGTGTTGTATGGAAATATTTGGTCATTAAATTGTATACTTGAAAGTAGTATTACACGGTATGTTAACTAAATGGAATTTCACTAAATTTTTTTAAAAGTAGCCCATCAAATAATCCACGAGTTCATACTGGTACAAATAAATAATTTAGTCAATAATTTTATAAATAAGCGAACAAACAAGGTAGCCCGTCCTCACTATAAGGGACAATAGACTAAGAAAACCATCATTAGGCAGGCATCAAAGCAATAATTGGTTTAGACAAGAATAATCACTGTGTGCTAAAATTAGTGGGTGAAATTTTGATGAGAAATGAAACATTTGCGTAGTCTCAAAGTCTCTCTCCACAAGATACTTATTGATTACACAAGGAAACAATAGTGAGCTAACAGTGCAGAAACTAAGCAAACTCCAGTTCAACCCAGTGATGAAAGTTGCTGGTGACAAAATCTTGCCAACAGTGGCACAAAGAGACACCCCGTGCATCCTGATGTGATGCACTGAGAAGGGTGCAGTATTGCTTCAGTGATATTCAACTGAATCATGAGGAAAACCAGACAAATCCAAATTGCAGACATTCAACAAGATTCAAGACTAGGGGCTGTGACACCTACATGCAATGTGTGATCCTGATTTGGATCCTGGTGCAGAAAAGGATGTTAATGAAGCCATAGATGAAAATTGAACAAGGTCTATAAATGAACTAATAACATAGTGCCATTATTGGCTTCCTGGTTTTGATCATTTTACTGGAGTTTTGTGTGATGTTAACATTGGGGCAGCTGGTATATGGGAAATTTTTGTACTAGTTTTACAATGATTTTATAAATCTAAAATTATTTCAAAATGGAGAAGTAAAGAAATAAGTTAGAAATTATTCATCATGTGTTATTATAGTTATCATAATAGCATTACTGTTTGCTTGCTGTGAGATAGCTCATTTTCATTTTGGAAGCATGAACTTATCTGAACATCGTGCATAGTGCCTAGAAAGATAGCTTATGTTACATCCACCTATAACTTTTCCAGGAACAGATATGGTCAGTTGAAACCCTACACAAAACTGCAAGAATCCAGACTGATTTGTGTGTGCTTCAGGAAATAAGATGCCTCTTCCTATAAACCAATTCATTCTACAAATATCTGTTAGCTATTGATACCAGGCATAGCATGAAGAACTTTAAGGGACAGACACAAATAAGGAATGGGACTTATCCTCAAGGAGTTACACTCTACCACTTGTATTTGTTAGGTTATGGCCAACTTCAATACAATGTGTTATGAGCTCCACATGCTGGGATAGCCCTGGCGGGGAGGAGCCATTGATACTAGTAGATGTGTTTTGCATGGTGGAGAAGACAAAGTGTTGCAGAACAAGTGACATTTCAGGAAGATGGGCAGGATGTTCCCTGAGAGAAGAGTGTTCTCAGTAGAGTTCAGCATAAATAAAGAAAAACAGATACAAAAAGTTTGATTTGTTGGAGAATACCAGGAGAGCAGAGTGATGAACATGTGGACTGTGACAGCAGATGAAATATGAAAAAAGGGGGTGTTTCCAAATTTCAAGATGGCCTGATAAGGAATTTGCTTATGCCTGTGGCTAACAAATTTGTTTCTGGCATTCTTCCTTATTAAAAAGAAATTTAGGAAATACCAGTATAACTGTTTGATATCAGTCATTTGATCAATTTATTTTTTCTTTGCAAATCATTAGTGGAGCTTTAGAAATTGTAGGCAACAGCTGGGCAGAGAGAGATATGGTAGGCAATAATATCTTCATTGCCCAGAATTTGTGGAAACAATGACAGTGGCTGGAGGCCAGGTGTATGTATACATTTGCCTACCTCCAGTTTCCACTGCTGTGTGTTCAGCTTTTTGTCTGCTTGGACAGGCACATTCTATCTTCATATGTGCAGAGATAATCATTTGCTTAAATTAAGCTGGAGTAGCTCACTCTTTGCAAAATTATAATTGGTGAATGCCAAAATGTGGGATTTTGTAGTGTGAGAAGAGCTACCCTAGGCAGAGGCTATGTTCTGAGATAGTCCATACTTATGAAGATGTAGAATTAGAAAGAATGTCAAAAGCAATGCAGAATACAACATTCAAAAGATTCAAGCTATTTTATCATAGGAAAAGGTAAATGATGTGTATAAACTTGTTTCAATGCACACATAAGTTTTATATTGTGACCATGTAAAGACACCAATGATAATATGAGTTTGACAAATTTCTTCTGTAAAGTGAGTAGAATTTTCTTGAGTTTTCTATTTTTTAGGATTTTATTTATTTATTCATGAGAGAAACACACACACACACCCAGAGGCAGAGACATAGGCAGAGAGAGAAGCAGGCTCCATTCAGGGGACCCAATGTGGGACTCGATCCCAGGACTCCATCCAGGATCACGCCCTCTACCAAAGGCAGACGCTCAACCAGCTGTCCCTTGAGTTTTCTTTGATATGTGTAACTTTAAGGCCCTTTCCTGCTCTTATTAATGTGCTTATCATGGGCAGAGAACTTGAAATGTTCTCAGTGGAAGTACAAAGGTCCAAAAAAAAAAAAAAAAACAAAGGTCCTTTTGAGTGACATTTTGGAAGCTACTCTAAGAGTCTTAAGGTTGACGGCTTTTGTATTATTGCATTAAAGTAAAATGAATTTACTTTCCCGGGAAATGTATGATAAAATCTAAAATATTGTGAAGCTGATAGGTCCCTGAGGCAAAGCAGTGGGCAAGAATGGCAGTAACAATACAGCTGAGCAGAGAAATCCAATGTGTAGACAAAGCTAATTTTGACACACAGGCAAAGGATCAAAGGCAAGCCCTTTAGATTTGATAAATCACATTTGAATGAATAGAAAGATTCAGAAATTGTAAGTCCTGTGACTTTTTCTCTAGTTAGCCATTGTATTCCTAAATGGATACCTTTGCCTGGGGTCTCAGTTTCTCCATCTATAAAATCAAAAGAGCTGCTGAGGTGATCTATATAAGATGCTGTCAATCTTGAAATTATGTCAGATGGGAGGGCTGAATGTTGATGTAAAGTTCAGTGAACACATTGCCTTAGAATATTTTCCTTCAACCCCAATCACATGTAAGTAGCAAGGGTGAGGCGCACCTGGTTGGCTCAGTCGCCTAAGTGCCTTCTGCTCAGGTCATGATTCCAGGATTCTGGGCTCGAGCCCTGCATGAGGCTCCCTGCTCAATGGGCAGCCTGCTTCTCCCTTTCCACTGCTTGTGCTCTCTTGAGCATGCTCTCTTTTCTCTCAAATAAATAAATAAATAAATAAATAAAATCTTAAAAAAAAAGAAGCAAAAGTGAGAGGCTAGTTTTAATTTTCACAGCTCATCATGCAGTTTATTGTCTACCTGAGTGCTGGTTTCACTAAGACTCTATGTGGCTCAGAAGGACAACCAACCAGACAGCCTCAATGTCCATGCAGTGTTTTAGTCCTTCGTTTTCAAATTCTATCTAATAAGTAATCAAAATAGCGATCTATAGATTTCAGTGAAGTAGCTCTGTAAGTCTTCATTTTGTTGGCTGGTTCTGTATTTCCCCAAACTGGGTTAGAGCTGATCCCAGTAATCTCAACACCTCATCACCCAACCCAAATGAGTAAAGTCTCTGGGCTGGAACTTAAGCCTGGTTAAAAATATGCCAGGTTATTCTAGTGAACCTGTTGAGAACTCCTTTCCTAGATGGAGCAAACTACACAAAGGGAAAGTGAAATTCGATGATGTAAATTGTGGAAGATTCATTCCATGGGACGCACTAGGGGCTCATTAAAAAAAGAAAAAAAAGATTGCATTCCCATTTAAAGAATGCAAAACTCTTCCTAGTAATATTGCACAGATGAAACACTGAGTTTGGGATGGAGCTATAGTTGGAAGGAAAATAACTGTGATTATGTTAGCAAGCATTAATTGAGCCACTGCTATGGGCACAGATATCCCTGCAACATTCTTAGATATTTCTACAAAATCTTCCAGGAGAACAGAGGGCACAGCTGAAATCTACCCATACTGGGTCTTTTTGGTATCTCAGCTGACTCACCAGAGCCTTGAGTAATCAAAGTGCTGACACCTTGGCAGGGAGTGCTGTGGGCATTTGGGGAATGGGCTCTTGCACCCATTTCAGGAAGGTGAGGTGTTCTGACTGAATCCCAGCAGCGCTTGAAGAATTCTGACTCCTCAGAAGAGCTGAGGAGACCTCTTGGTGGATGAAAGGAGAATGAAAACCTTCCAAAATGAAGCGTTTGCTCTATTTGAAATGTTGGCATTTTTTTCTTCCTGGTGGGATGTGTTTGAATCCCACTTTTGAATACTTTATTTGCCTCAGTGATGAAACTGACATTCTTAGAGCACTTGTTGGAAAATGAAAGCAAATAGAGTCTTTGGAATATCAGCATAGCTCGATTCACTGAATTTATAGTTTCCATGTTGCAGTCCTTAGGCTTTCTTTCCCAGCTTTTCTTCCAACCTTATATTTCAGATTTCAATTTGAAGGATCTTTCTTCCTTTTGAAGTAACTGGAAAATTCTCCAGGCTTGTGTACTTAGCCATCTGTGTATGTGTATAGAAAGTTTATAAAGAAATCATATAAAAATCATGAATAAGAGAACTCTCAATATTCCTAAGGAAAAAAATTGTGGTTTAGGTAAAACATGATACCTTTTGAGGATGGAGGGGGCAAGAAATTGCACACTTGCCAGTTGTTAAAAATATTTCTCTCTGGGTCCCTCGGTGCTCTGAAATGAATGCCCACTTGTCATGATGGTCTGGTGTCCTAAGCCACAGTGCTTTGTGCCTCTATCATAGTTATTTCAGAGCCTAAATCTGAGCTACATGAGGGAAGTGACAATCTTACAGCTAGGAGGTAAATGATGGCTGATGGCATCTCACAGTGGTGACCGATAGTACAGATGCTGATGATCAGTCAGGTTTGGGCATCGCCAATTTTGGTAATGGAATCAATGACTGGGTCAGTTTTTGCTTTATGCCTTTTCTCTTCTCATCCAGCTGTCCTAATTTCTTGGACTGGTTGGTAACATTAGTAATCAGGGCTAGGCTTCCTGAGAATAGCTGTGTCCAGACCAATACTGTGACATATTTTGTGACAGAAACAACAGCTACCAGTATATGATAAGACACAATGTAGGACTCAATGTTTTTAGTCCTTGAGGCAATTTAAAACTCTGTGTTTGAACAATAGCAAATATTTGTTATCTAATGTTGTCAGTCATTCAAGGCAGAATATTTTAAAACTTACCTTTTACACACCAGTATTGCAAAATAGAGCACATTAAAGTATGAATGCAATTCAGATATTAGCAGTTTTCATAATTATCGACAATCGCTTGAATCACCCTGCCACAGATTTCCATATAATGATTTCATGCCTGATTAGAAGTGTGAAATTGAAACCAAGCACATTCAGTTTGAGGTAGGTGCCAACCTGAGTTCCTGGGAAGGTCGACATACATGTCCGTGTGGGTGTGGCATCCTGGAATAGACCACACTAAACAGGGAAATCCATGCAGCAAGCATTCCCTGAGGTCTGCCATTTGCCCAGCTCTGCTGCATGTCATGCATGCAGAACAAGATCATGGAGCTGTTGGGGAGATGGCAGGAATAACTACCATCCAAATTGATGTGTGTGCTGTCCAGAGCCAGCGTGGTCTCTGCAGGGAGCATGAAGGAAGGTCCAACTGCTCTACCTGGAAGGTAGGTTCATGCAAGGTAGAAGGAGGGGCCTGGATGCCCTGTGATATGGGAGCAGACTGAGTTGGGGTTCTAGGGGCCTGTGGTTTTATCACATCATCACCAGCTGTATCATGATCATCATCTTACCTGCTTTGTTAGATATGTGTTTCCTTTTTATTTCTCAAGGTGTTTTCCACCTCCATTCCTAGCACGCTCTCTCACCCACCACCCCAGTCAGTGGAAGAGAGTCAGTCTGTGGTATTCTCTTCCTAAAGCTATTTTGCAGTTTTTATCCTCTGGGCCCTTAAGACAAAAAAAGTCAATCACTATCTTAAATTTTGAAAATGAGGCTTTTCCATTGCCTTCTCCCAAATTGGAATATTGATCAGCTTATGTGCAGCCTGAGTTTGGCAGATTTGCTTTAGGAGATGTAGGGAATTCCTTCACAGCTCAGCTTCCCATTCTAATCGAATACCAGCTTCTGTTTTCATGAACATATGCCTTCTTACCATGGCTTATTCATTACATCTACATTTTGCTTTTTGTAGTCTGGACATTTTAGAGTAATCTTTGGAATGACACAAGGTCATATTCTTTAGATTATTAATGATTTACAGTAAAGCATGCCTATATGTGAGTCATATACATTTTTAATAGTTTATTCACAAAGGAACCCCTTTTGCACACAAGACAATAGATGAGATTGAGGCAATGAAGACTTCAGAGTGATCTACTCCCTGTTAGTATATTACATATAATCGCAGGAACAATGCACCACCCCTATGCACATTAACATTTTCTAGCATTTCACTATCTATAATTTTTTATTTCAAGAATGTGTTCTATATGCTCAGGACTGGTAAAATAATTAAGTTTATAAAGGGTGTTGTTTCGCAGTTTGTTCAACATAATTACCAATGCTAAGTCCTATCCTCCTGGTTCCTGCCTTGGCACTTAAGGACTTACTGTCATAATGTGGCATCTTTGTGAGAGTCTTATTTCTTGCCTCTGTCTTCTGGGATGCAGCACATCCCACACACAGCTGCAGGGAAAACTCTTTGTAGCTATCATAGCTGTTGCCCTGTTTCTTGCTCCATTTGAGAGAGGTTCTGAGATCCTTACACATTCAGAGTTGACTTTGCACCCATAAGTGGTGGCTTTAAACAGTTGTTTTTTTTCTCCCTTTTCTCAAACCTTCCTGACCTTTATTAACCAGCCCACATCCTCTATATTCTCACTCCTTCAGTGGCATGATTATCCAAACTTGCTGGTCCTAGAGAGTGACTCTCTCACCAGGTCACATCCGCCTCATCTTTGCTCACACCTGGTCTTCTACAGACTTCTCCATTTGTCATCCACCCACTCTTCCTAATCCTCATTTCCACACTGTTAGCTCATCTAAATTTAACCGCACTCTGTTTTTTACCTAACTGCTATGTGACTTTGTAGTTTTTCCCATGCTACTTTTTGAGGATGTGTTTTATCTCCCCTTGATGCAGGTGATGTTTCCTTTCTCTGTTCTTTCTGTGTCCTCTAAAAATGTCATATTCTACATGGGGCTCAGATTTGTGTTTGACAAGTGTTTTATTGAACTTCTCTTGTGAACCAAGGACAGCTTCAGATGATTTCAGACACGTGTCATTTGTTACTAACTACAGTGATAATGATAATGAAAATAGCTACAGGGGGATTATCATATTTCAGGCACAGGTTACATATATCTTCTCATTTGCTCCTCCCATGGCGAGGCATGAGGGTGATAGGCAGGGTCTATTCTGAAGGCTGTTTTGACAAAACTGAAGCTTGAATAGATTATGTAAGTTGCCCCCAAATCATGCATCTAGATGCTTGCACATCTTCTATGACTGAGTTCCCCTTTGAATGGAGCGACAAGTTAATTCTCAGCTACTCACATTGCTAACACGTGTTAGTTTCCTTCTGGGTCCAAGGCCCCTGTCAGCATTTTCACTTCAGCCCCCCACAGCAACCCAACCTCAGGATGACACTTCTCATCCCACAGACACTTGGACTTACCTGCCATGGTTCTTTCTCACCTTTGGTTTGGTTTGGTTTTGAAGTATCACATACCTGCAAGTAAAGGGAAGAAAGTGGACACCTGAAATGGGCAACCTAGTAAATGCTCGCTCATGCATAAGCTGCCACCAGTGCCCAGATCAGAACAGGGAGCACTCAGTTTCCACCCACCACATCTGATGGCATCAGCAGATGGCACGGCCCTTTGGTGGAGCCCTCGTTCTGTCCTGTGTCACTACCTGTTCCCCCAGCACTAGTTCTTCTCTGGAGTGGTTGACAGCCCACAACCATCTCACTGAGTGACTGTCTTGGAGAACTTTGCATACTGCCTTCTGAACCCTCAACCCTACAGATCCCCAGAGTAGATCATGCCTGTGATCACTGCCTTCTTCCATACTTGTGAACCTCAGCCCTGCATTTTGATGCCAAAAAAAAAAAATGGTTTTACACAGTGACGTGGTTGCCAGAATTACTGATCAGCGGTCCTTGCTATGACCCACGTGCATTAACTCCCTCTTCTACCCTTCACCTCTGCTACTCAGGACATCACCTTTTTCCTCACCCCAACCTTCTCAGGGCTTGTGTCCCATCTCATGAAAAGATAATAAAAAAATTTTCAAGAGGAAATCCCCTTGGCTGTCCTCACAGGGCTGCTGCCCCTTCATCTGTAAGCGCCAATACTTCACCCTAATTCTCTCACTCTCACTACTGCATCTCTCTTGGCTGCTCACTGACATGGAGTACCACCCCATCACCCAAACCAGAGACCTCCTGGCTCCTTTTTGCTGCTCTTCCCCTAGCAACCTGTTCACTTTGACCAGCAGAGCCTTATGAAGCTGCTCTTTTCTCTACCCTCCCCCACTCAGTAGCTCACTGGAATTTCCTGTGTTGGTCTTCTCTTGCATCTGCCATCTGAGAGGACCACCAGAATGCAACTTCCTTTGTTTCCCAGCCACTGCAGGACCAGTGGCTTCCTCTGAACCCTTAACTCCTCCTATCCTCCTGCCCCATTTCTTTGCCTTTGTTTCAGCCTAAGTGTTTGCTCCATGCTGGGGTGCTGTCTGCACAGGTCTCTGTGTGCAGAACCTACTCCTAGACCCAAGCTCAGTGCCCCAACTCTACCTGCCCTCCTCTCCTTCCAATGTCATCTGATGACACCACTAGTGATAAACACAAGCTCTGTCTTCCAAGGGCCAGATTCGCATCCTTAGAAGTTTGAGCATTGCACGTATAAAATGTCCAAAACAGAGCTCTTGAATCATTGGCTCCTGGCTTTACTGTACTCTATTTCTCACTCATCAGAGAATCTTGCAGGGTGCCACCTGCCACGTCTTTAGAGATCAGTCCTCTTGTCACTGTTCCCACCAATCCTTTCCTTACCTGTCCTTTAATTGGCTCCTATCTCTCCTCTTGTTGCCTTTTCTTTGAAAGTGACCACTGAAAATCATGCATTATGTTCCATATGTAAAATCCTCTGATCCTTTACAGCCCACAACCATCTCACTGAGTGACTGTCTTGGAGAACTTTGCATACTGCCTTCTGAACCCTCAACCCTGCCCTCTGTTCCCCTGCCCTGCCCTCTGTTCCCCTTCTATTCCTGCCTCCTCCTCTGGCCTTATACTGGCAATCTTTGTATTGTGCTAAGTTTATGTGTTAAGTATATGTGTTAGGTGTATGTCTATGGAGGGCCTTAGCACTTGTGCTTCTTCTTCTCACTTTCCCTGTCTTTACTGGGCAAACTCTTGAATATTCAAATCTGTATTCAAGCCCATACTCATCAGAGAGCATTCCTGCATGTAAAGCAACTGCTCCCCTCTATCCTAGTCACTCTCTCCCCTTACTCCTCAAATCAACAGTATTAAGATTGCTTTATTTCACCCATTTGTTTATGTCTTTCTATTCTCTTCTCCCTTAGAATATAAGACTCATGAGAGCAGGTACTTTATGTTGCTCACTGTGGTCATGAGAAAAGGTCTTTCTGGACACTATCTCTGGCCAGAATAATCCTACACACAGTACACATCTTATTCTTCAGTGTGCCTGGCAGTGCACTCCTATCATGCAGGAGTGATGGACAGGTGAGCTTCTTGGTAGTTGGTAAATGCCATGTGTGGATCCATTCTATTTCTGCATTGTCATTTCTGAGGGAGCCTACTGGAGCAGGGCACATCTTCTTGGGGATGACTGTCATGTACAGCAGCCAACTTTACTCTTTGTTTAGATTAAAACTCTAGAAGAAGAACACAAACATTTTTTTCCATAGAACATCTCTAGGAAAATTAATTCAAGAATTTTGGGGGGAATCTCTAATCTGGTTGTGGATTATATCATTTTCCAGGGATATTTTTTCCTCTCTTTGTGACCTTCCCATTCAGGGTAATTTCTGCCCATCAACATGCTGAAACCTCTTATGCTAAAATTCCATTAAAACGGGGTAGGGGGGTGGCGGTGGGGCAAGATGGCGGAGGAGTAGGGGTCCCCAAGTCACCTGTCTCCACCAATTTACCTAGATAACTTTCAAATCATCCTGAAAACCAACAAATTTGACCTGAGATTTAAAGAGAGAACAGCTGGAACGCTACAGAGAGAAGAGTTTGCGCTTCTAACAAAGTATGAAAGCAGACAAAATAAAAATAAAAAAGAATCAAGTGGGGGAGGGGCCCCTGCGAGAAGCCAGGCTACAGCCGGGCAGTGAGAGCCCCGGGACAGGAAAGCCCAGTCATTCCCGAAGCAGGAACTTTAAAATCCTCCTGGGATTCTTCCCGGACGCAAAGGCGCTTAGCAGGGAGCTCGGGCAGAGCGCAGGAGGGCGGGGGAGCCTCCAGGCTCCCGGAGCCACTAACGAGGCAGCCGCCCGGGGAGAGCGCCCCGCCCCCCCCCCCCCGCCCCCCCCCCCCCGCCCCGCGGCCGAGCTCGGCGAAGGGCTGCAGCGCGCCTGGCGGGGCCTCGGGAAGCTCCGGGGGCGGCTCGGGGCGGAGGGGGCTGGTCCCCGCTGCCTTCGGGAGCCGCGCCCGGGAGCGCGATTGCAGCAGCGCAGGCCCCGGAGCCCAGAGCCCCGGGACACAGCCCAGGACCCTGCGCTCCCCCCGGGACAGACAGGGGCGGGGAGGGCACAGGACAGCGAGGACACTCCCGCCGCTGGGTGCCCCCGAGCTGTGCAGATCAGCGCCCACAACCTCCGGGAGCACCCAGGCCAGTGCGACTGGGAGACTACGGGAGTCACTGCGGGAGCTGACTCCAGGGCTGGAGAGCTGGCCACGGCCAGTGTTGTTGTTCCTCCTGTGTCACCCTGTGCCTGGGATGGAGCAGGGCTACCAGGGAACAGGGGCCTCACGGGATAAACAGCTCCCACTGAGCCGTGCACCTGTCAGGGGGTGGGGAAGCTCCCCCAGATGCTTACATCTGAGAATCAGCACAGCAGGCCCCCAGAAGATCAGCTGGAAGGACAGGGGAAAAGCAAGTTCTTGGTGGAGCAGCGCTGGAAAGCTCCAGGGGAACTTGAGGGATTTATAGTATATAGAACCAAAGGATACCCCTCCTTGTTTTTTTTTTTTTTCTTCCTTTTTCCAATACAACTAGTTCTTAGCCACTCTTCAGTGAGCAAAATGACTAGAAAGAAGAACTCACCACAAAAGAAAGAATCAGAAACAGTACTCTCTGCCACAGAGGTACAAAATTTGGATTACAATTCCGTGTCAGAAAGCCAAATCAGAAGCACAATTATAAAGCTACTGGTGGTTCTAGAGAAAAGCATAAAGGACTCAAGAGACTTCATGACTGCAGAATTTAGATCTAACCATCTGAAATTAAAAATCAATTAAATGAGATGCAATCCAAACAGGTGATCCTAATGATGAGGGTTAATGAGGTAGAAGAAAGAGTGAGTGACATAGAAGACAAGTTGATGGCAAGGAAGGAAGCTGAGGAAAAAAGAGAAAAACAATTAAAAGACCATGAGGAGAGGTTAAGGGAAATAAATGACAGCCTCAAAAGGAAAAATCTACATTTAATTGGGGTTCTAGAGGGCGTCGAGAGGGACAGAGGACCAGAAAGCATATTTGAACAAATCATAGCTGAGAACTTTCCTAATTTGGGGAGGGAAACAGACATTCAGATCCAGGAGATATAGAGGTCCCCCCCCCAAAAAAAATCAATAAAAACCATTCAACACTTAGACATCTAAGAGTGAAACTTGCAAATTCCAAAGATAAAGAGAAAATCCTTAAAGCAGCAAGAGACAAAAGATGCATAACTTATATGGGGAGAACTATTAGATTCACAGCAGACCTCTCCACAGAGACCTGGCAGGCCAGAAAGGGCTGGCAGGATATACTCAGGGTCCTAAATGAGAAGAACATGCAGCCAAGAATACTTTATCCACCAAGGCTCTCATTCAGAATAGAAGGAGAGATAAAGAGCTTCCAAGATAGGCAGAAAATGAAAGAATATGTGACCACGAAGCCAGCTCTGCAAGAAATGTTAAGGAGGACTCTGTGAAAGAAAGAGGAAGTCCAAAGAAATAATCCACGGAAACAGGGGCTGAATAGGTATTATGATGACACTAAATTCATATCTTTCAATAGTAACTCTGAATGTGAATGGGCTTAATGATCTCATCAATAGACGCCTGGTTTCAGACTGGATAAAAAAGCAAGACTCATCTATTTGCTGTCTACAAGAGACTCATTTTAGAGGTAAGGACACCTACAGCCTGAAAATGAAAGGTTGGAGAACCATTTACCATTCAAATGGTCCTCAAAAGAAAGCTAGGGTAGGAATCCTCATATCAGATACATTAAAGTTTATCCCAAAGACTGTAGAGGGACACTATATCATACTTAAAGGATCTATCCAACAAGAGGACCTAATAATCATGAATATTTATGCTCCTAATGTGGGAGCTGCCAAGAATATCAATTAATCAATCAAGCAAAGACATACTTAGATAATAATAATACTGGGAGACTTCAACATGGTGCTTTCTGTAAATGACAGATATTCTAAGCACAACATCTCCAAAGAAACAGGAGCTTTAAATGATACACTGGAACAGATAGATTTTACAGAATTTACAGAAATTTACATCCAAATGCAACTGAATACACATTTGTCTCAACTACACATGGAACTTTCTCCAGAATAGATCACATACTGGGTCACAAATCAGGTCTTAACCAATACCAAAAGATTGGGATTGTCCCCTGCATATTTTCAGACCATAATGCTTTGAAACTTGAATCAATCACAAGAAGAAATTTGGAAGCAATTCAAACACCTGGAGCTTAAGAGTATCCTGCTATAAGATGAAAGTGTCAACCAAGAAATTAGAGAAGCATTAAAAAGATTTATGGAAACTGGGGGATCCCTGGGTTGCGCAGCGGTTTAGCACCTGCCTTTGGCCCAGGGCGCGATCCTGGAGACCCGGGATCGAATCACACGTCGGGCTCCCGGTACATGGAGCCTGCTTCTCCCTCTGCCTGTGTCTCTGCCTCTCTCTCTCTCTCTCTGTGTGTGACTATCATAAATTAAAAAAAAAAGATTCATGGAAACTAATGAGAATGAAGGCACAACTGTTCAACATGTTTGTGATACAGCAAAAGCAGTCCAAAGAGGGAAATACATTTTAATACAAGCATCCCTCAAAAAACTGGAAAAAACTCAAATACACAAGCTAACCTTGCACCTAAAGGAACTGGAGAAAGAACCAGAAATAAAACCTACACCAAGCAGAAGAAGAAACTTAATAAAGATTCAAGCAGAACTCAATGGAATAGAAACCAGAAGAACTGTGGAACAGATCAACAAAACCAGGAGTTGGTTCTTTGAAAGAATTAATAAGATAGATAAACCATTAGCCAGCCTTATTAAAAACCAAAGAGAAAAGACTCTAATTAATAAAATCATTAATGAAAGAGGAGAGATCACCACCAATACCAAGAAAATACAGACGGTTTTAAAAACATATTATGAGCAGCTATATGCCAATAAATTAGGCAACCTAGAAGAAATGGATGCATTTCTGGAATACCACAAACTACCAAAACTGGAACTGGAAGAAATAGAAAACCTGAACAGGCCAATAACCAGGGAGGAAATTGAAGCAGTCATCAAAAACCTCCCAAGACACAAAAGTCCAGGGCCAGATGGCTTCCCAGGGGAATTCTATCAAACGTTTAAACCAGAAACAATACCTATTCTACTAAAGAAAGAAAGGGATGGAGTACTTCCATACTCATTCTATGAGGCCAGCTTCACCTTAATTCCAAAACCAAAGACCCCACCAAAAAGGAGAATTATAGACCAATATCCCTGATGAACACAGATGCAAAAATTCTCAACAAGATACTAGCCAAAAGGATCCAACAGTACAGTAAGAATATTGTTCACCATGACCAAGTGGGATTGATCCCTGGTATGCAAGGCTGGTTCAACATTTGTGAAGCAATCAACGTCATAGATCACATCAAGAGAAAAAAACAAGAACCATGTGACCCTCTCAATAGATGCAGATAGAAGCATTTGACAAAATACAGCATCCATTTCTGATCAAAACTCTTCAGAGTGTAGGGATAGAGGGAACATTCCTCAGCATCTTAAAAGCCATCTACGAAAAGCCCACAGTAAATATCATTCTCACTGGGGAAGCACTGGGAGCCTTTCCCCTAAGATCAGGGATGCCCACTCTCACCACTGCTATTCAACATAGAATTAGAAGTCCTAGCCTCATCAATCAGGCAACAAAAAGAAATAAAAGGCATTCAAATTGGCAAAGAAGAAGTCAAACTTTCCCTCTCTGCAGATGACATGATACTCTACATAGAAAACCCAAAAGACTCCACCCTAAGATTGCTAGAACTCATACAGCAATTCGGCAGTGTGGCAGGATACAAAATCAATGCCCAGCAATCGGTGGCATTTCCATACACTAACAATGAGACTGAAGAAAGAGAAATTAAGGAGTCAATCCCATTTATAATTGCATCCAAAAGCATAAGATACCTAGGAATAAACCTAACCAAAGAGGTAAAGGATCTATACCCTAAAAACAACTGAACACTTCTGAAAGAAATTGAGGAAGACACAAAGAGATGGAAAAATATTCCATGCTCATGGTTTGGAAGAATTAATATTGTGAAAACGTCAATGCTACCCAGGGCAATTTACACATTTAATGCAATCCTTATCAAAATACCATGGACTTTCTTTAGAGAGTTGGAACAAATCATCTTGAGATTTGTGTGGAATCATAAAAGACCCCGAATAACCAGGGGAATATTGAAAAAGAAAATCATATCTGGGGGCATCACAATGCCAGATTTCAGGTTGTACTACAAAGCTGTGATCATCAAGACAGTGTGATCCTGGCACATAAACAGACACAGAGATCAATGGAACAGAATAGAGAATCCAGAAATGAGCCGTCCACTCTATGGTAAACTAATATTCGGCAAAGCAGGAAAGACAATCCACTGGAAAAAGGACAATCTCTCCAATAAATCGTGATGGGGAAATTGGATAACCATGTGCAGAAAAATGAAACTGGACCATTCTATTACACCATACACAAAGATAAACTCAAAATTGATGAAAGACCTAAATGTGAGACAAGAATCCATCAAAATCCTAGAGGGGCAACATGGCAACACCCTTTTTGAGCTTGGCCACAGTAACCTCTTGCAAGATACATCTATGAAGGCACAAAGGAAACAAAAGCAAAAATGAACTATTAGGACTTAATCAGGATAAAAAAAAACTTCTGCAGAGCAAAAGAAACAGTCAACAAAACTAAAAGACAATGTACAGAATGGGAGAAGATATTTTCAAATGACATATCAAATAAAGTGCTAGTATCCAAGTTCTATAAAGAAGTTATTAAACTCAACAGCAAAGAAAAAACAATCCAATCATGAAATGGGCAAAAGACAGGTTCGGAAATTTCACCAAAGAAGACATACACATGGCCAACAAGCACAGGAGAAAATGCTCCGCATCACTTACCATGAGGGAAATACAAATCCAAACCACAGTGAGATACCACCTCACACCAGTGAGAATGGGGAAAATTAACAAGAGAGGAAACAACAGATGTTGGAGAGGATGTGGAGAGACGGGAACCCTCTTGCACTGTTGGTGGGAATGTGAACCTGTACAGCCACTCTGGAAAACTGTGTGGAGGTTCCTCAAAGAGTTAAAAATAGAGCTACCCTACGACCCAGCAATTGCACTGCTGGGGATTTACCCCAAAGATACAGATGCAGTGAAACACCAGGACACTTGCACCCCGATGTTTATAGCAGCAACGTCCACAATAGCCAAACTGTGGAAGGAGCCTCGGTGTCCATCGACAGATGAATGGATAAAGAAGATGTGGTATATGTATACAATGGAATTTTACTCAGCCATTAGAAATGACAAATGCCTACCATTTGCTTCAACGTGGATGGAACTGGAGGGTATTATGCTGAGTGAAATAAGTCAGTCGGAGAAGGACAAACATTATATGGTTTCATTCATTTGGGAAATATAAAAAATAGTAAAAGGCAATAAAGGGGAAAGGTGAGAAAATGAGTGGGAAAAATCAGTGAGGGTGACAGAACATGAGAGACTCCTAACTCTGGGAAACTATCAAGGGGTAGTGTGAAGGAAGGTGAGTGAGGGGTTGGGGTGACTGGGTGACCGGCTCTGAGGGGCCACTTGGTGGGGTGAGCACTGGGTGTTATGCTGTATGTTGGCATATTGAACTCCAATAAAAAATATATACAAAAAATAATTAAATTGCATAAAACTCACGGTTTCCTGAAGTCTTTGTGTGAACATTTCCCAAACTCATTACATCTAAGTGGTGGTATTCATGTTGTGTCAAACTGGATCCCCTTGCAGCGTTTGACACCTCAGTCCATGTCTCTGGGCTCTGATCACACCTGCAACAGAGAAACATATCTTGCTCCATGTGACTGTCAAAAATATCTCAAATTCACCATTTCCAATACTGAGTATCTCCTCTGAAGCTAAAGAATAAATGAATGAAACCAGGTGCCCACCCTTTCCATCATTTAAGACAGAAACTCAGGTTCATCCTTGACCCCATCCCGTCCTTCAGTCTGTATTTCTAATTACACAGTCTGAAAGACTCAGTATCCCCAATGACTAAATACCCTCTTTCCATCCTAAATACCACTGTTTAAATTCAGTATCTCATCATTACTTACCTGGATTTTTGAGGTCATTTCCCAGCTGGTTTCCCCTCTGGCCCTGCCGTCCTTCTTTTATACTGACAATATCATATTCCTGTAATATAAATACCTGTCTCATTTTTTTTTACAAAATATTTGCTAGAAGCACACCTATCATCCATAATTTTCATTGCAAATATTTTGTCCTCCATGAAGTCACTCTATCTTCCAGAGATATTTCCTCTGATGATCTCATAGCATCAGGTACATTTCTGCTAAAATATTAATCAGACATACACAATCATGCATTTCTGTACTTCTTTCTCCTTGATTTTATACATGTTTCTAAGATGGAATCCACATTCCTATCTTCTTTGGCATTTCCAACATGTAACATATTGTCCACACAAAGGTAAAGCCTACACACTGCTTCTCAAATATCGATCCTCTGCTTCTCAAATATCGATCCTCATTTCTTTTAGAACTTTCACCCCACCTTCCCTCCTCAAAGACTCATTGAGGGTAAAGGAGGGTGGGTGGGAGTTTAAGAATCCTCTTTGTTTTCAGGTAGAGATCTTTAGACATATATTTATTAAATACTGGCTTAGGGAATTTTTTTTTTTTTAACTCAGCATCAAGTCACCAGAGCTTTGAACTGTGTCAGTGAGCATCTCTGGTTTATCTTGGTTTATTTTGTGCAAACATTAGCAAAATATGTCCTAAGATATCAGAAAAACCTAAGAAGCTGTTTTTTGTGTTTGGTAATGCTCAAAATTTTTCTCATATAAATTAATTTCATGTAAATTAATTGCTTCCTTGCTTTATGCCATTTGGTGTTAGGAAAGCTTTCATAGGAAAGCTTTCTAATTTCTTCTTTGATGAAGCATCTGTTCAAATCTTTTGCCCATTATCTTATTTTTTTCTTATTGTTGAGTTTTGAGAGTTCCTTATGTACTTTGGAATTAGATTCTTTCTCAGATACATGCTTTGCAAGTGTTTCCTCCCAATCTGTAGCTTTCTATCACCCTTTTCATCCTCAGACATTTTTTTCAAAAAAGGAAAAGTTTTTCACTTTGATGAAATGCTATTTCTCAGGTTTTTTTCTTATATGGATTATGCTTTTAGTCTTGAGTTTAAGAAATCTTTGCCTAACCTAGGGTCACAGAGTTTTCTTAATATGTTTACTTCTGGAAGTCTATAGATTTAGGTTTACATTGAAGTCTATGTTACATTTTCACTTTGTTTTTGTATATAGTATCAGGTATGGATTGAAGTTCTTTTTTATGCATGTGGATTTTTCTCTTTGTCTATGGATATATAGATGCCTAATTGTTCTAACATTATTTATTGAAAAGTTCCTTCTCCACTGAATTATCTTGGGCCTTTGTTGAAGTAGTTCATAAATGTTTGGGTCTATTTCTGGACACTCTGCTTTGTTTCATTATCAGCTTATCTTCATACCAATCCATACCATGACAATTATTGCAGCTTTATAATAATTCTTGAAATAAGGTAGTATTAGTCCTATGAGTTTCTCCTCTTTTTTTATTAAACATTTTTAAAGATTTTATTTATTTGTTCATGAGACACACACACACACACACACACACACACACACAGAGGCAGAGATGCATGCAGAGGGAGAAGCAGGCTCCATGCAGGGAGCCTAATGCAGGACTCGACCCCGGGACTCCAGGATCATGTCCTGGGCCAAAGGCAGGGGCCAAACTGCTGAGCCAACCAGGGATCTCCAGTTTCTCCTTTTTTAAATGTTGTTTTGGCTATGCTAGGTTCTTTGCATATCTATATGAATTTCATTGTACATTTGTCAATTTCTGTGACAATACTGAGATTTTGATCAAAGTACTTTGAATGTATATAGATCATTTCGGAGAGAATTGACATGTAGGCAATATTGAGTTTTCTAACTTATAAGCTTGGCATATCTCTCCACTTCAGGTATTTTAAAGTTTCTCTCAGTAGTGTTTGATAGTTTGCATTGTACAGGTCTTTTACATCATTTGTCATATTCATCTCTATTTCTTATTTTTGGATACTATCATTAATGAAACTTTTAACTGCAGCTGCTAGTTGATTATTACTAGTACATCAAAATAACATTGCCTTTTGGGTTTTTTATTTTTTATTCTTTTAATTTAAATTTTTTTAATTTTTATGTTTATTTTTATTGGTGTTCAATTTGCCAACATATAGTATTGATCTTGTATCCTGCAATCTTCTTAAACTCATTTATTTGTTCTAGTAGCATTTTTTATAGTTCCCATTGGATTTTTGACATAGACAATCATGTCACCTGTGAATAAAAACAGTGTTATCTTATCCTTTCCAATCTGGATGTTTTTATTTCTGTTTCTTGTCATATTAACATTGGCTACATTTCTGATTCAGTGTTGAATAGAAATGATGTGAACAATATCCTTGTCTTCCTCCTGATTTTAGAAGGAAAGCAGTAAATCTTTTACCACTTATTATGATGTTTCATAGATGCTCCTTATCAAGTTTAAGAAGCTTCTTTCTATTCCTAGATGAGTTTTCAGTGAGAAATGGGTGTTACATTTTGTCAAAATATTTTCCCTCTAAATCTATGGAGATGATAGTATGGTTTTCCTTTTGTTAATGTGTTGAATTAAATTGATTTTATTGAAATTTAAGTAACCATCATACAGCTCATACTTAGATAAATATTCTTAAAGTCAAAGTTACTTTGAAAAACAACAACAACAACAAAAAAACAAAGTTACTTTGAATTGCTGGTATGCACACACTTGGTCAAGATATATTATTATTTTATGTGATTGGCTAGAAATTTAAGTTTTTGCATGAATGTTCAAGATGAATACTGATGTCTGGTTTTCTTTTCTTGTGATTTCTCTGTCAGATATGGGTATTAGAGCAACTTTAAGCTCACAGAATAAGCTGAGTTGTTCTCTACATGTGAGTTTTCTGGAAGAGTTTGCATAGAATTGATATTAATCCTTCTTTATATGTTTGGTAGAACTCACCATTAAAGGAATCTTTTCTGGCAAGATTTAGAAAAGTAAAAGTTTAATTTTCTAAATAGATGTAGGGTTTCCTTAGTAGATGTAGCCTTGAAGAATTTTCCTATTCATCTGAGTTGTATAATGTATTAACATAAAGTTGTCATTATAGTCTTTTAGTTTCTTTTTTAACATATACAGACCCTGAAGTGATACTACCTCTCTCATTCCTGAAATTGATAATCTTTGTTTTCTCTGTCTTTTTTCTTATTAATCTAGTAAATGTTGATTCCTAAGGAATCAACTCTCAGTTTCATTGATTTTTCTGTATTGATTTTTTTTCCTATTTCACTGATTTCTAATCTGACCTTTATTATTTTCTTTTCTCTACTTAATTTGGATTTAATTTGATCTCTTTTTAATTTTGTAAGGTGGAAGCTAAGGTCATTGATTTGAAAATGTTTCTGAAATTAGAGGTTCAGTGTTACAAATTTTCTCATGTACTTCATTAGTGGCTGCCACAATTTTGCAATGTTATATTTTCATTTTCATTCAATTCAGAGATATCAGTTATCCTCTCTTCATTTTTTCTCTCCTTTTCCCTTTGTTTTATATTTTGTATAGTGTCTATTGCTGTCTCCTCAAATTCACTAATATTTTTTAGCAAGATTTAGTCTGCTAATTCCCATTCATTTATTTTTCATCTCAGATATTGTGGTGTTCTTTTCTAGACGTCCAATTTTTTATATCCCCATAAAATATACTAACTTTTCAATATATATGATAGAATTATAATTTTTAAAATGCTAATCCTAACATTTCCAATATATATGATATTAAAAGCAACACTCAAAAGTTAACTTTTTAAATATATACAATAGTTATAATAATTTTTAAAATGTTAATCCTAACATTTTCATTTTGATTCATTGATATATTTTCTCATTATGGATTGCATTTTTATGCTTCTTTGGATGCCTGGTAATCACTGTTTGGATTCCAGACATTGTGAATTTTAACTTGCCGAATATTCAATATTTTTGTCTTCCTATATATATATTCTTGTGCTTTGTTCTGGGACACAGTTAAGTTACTTGGAAATAGTTTTATCCTTTTGAGTGTTGCTTTTAATATTGATTAAGCAGGACTGGAGCATTGCTCAGTCTGGGTTTAATTATTCCCATTATCAAGGCAAAACCTTATGAGTACTTCATCTTATGCTTCATGAATCTTGTTCTGGTGGGGTAGGCACTGTTTATTACTAGCTCTAGAAGTTTATTCTTATTTTTTTAATTTATCTTATTTATTTATTAGAGAGAGATTGATAACATAGGAGAGAGGCAGAAAGAGAGAATCTCAAGCAGAACCCCTGCTGATCATGGAGCCTGACACAGGGCTCAATCCCACCACCCTGAGGTCATCACCTGAGCTGAAATCAAGAGTCAACCACTTAACCCACTGATGAACCACTCAGGTGCCCCTGAAAGTTTATTTTTAAACCCTGACAAATATTCCCCTGAATATTTGTATTCTTGCCTCTCAGTTGGTTTTTGAGTTTGTTTTTCCTTTTCCTACTGTTTTGATATATTAGTTTAGTGTAAATTCAAAAACTTATCACACTATATAACAAATGACATTTTTTCTTAGCTTTATTGAAATTTGGTTATTTAATCTAAATTTAGCAATTATGTTACTCATATGGAGATTCAATACAGCTCACTTAAAAATGAATGTTTTATTGTTGTGATGGTGGTTGTTGAATCAAATTTACTATATCAGCTTTATTTTTCACAGTCCTCATAACTAACATTTTAACAGATGAAGTTTCTGACAGCTGAGCATAGGGAAAATAAACATGCATCTGCTGAACAGAAGCTAAGCAGAAGCCTTTGGGGAGATACAGGAGAAAAGCAATAATGAAGTTGAAAGAGAGAGTATTAGCCCCATAAATATCTCTCATCTCCCATTAGGCCCTCTCCTCAACTTTCTCCTCCTTTCTGTCTTTATTCTCCTTCTATCTCACGTCTTTTCTTGGACATATTTTTCATTTTACCCTGTTTTATTTTTCCCAAATTTTCATACTTTAGGACAATACTCTATTTTTTTTTCTTATTGTGAGTCCCTTCTCACTATGTTTTTACGCTCAGAGAACACTCCCCTATAAATGTATTATAATTTGGATTTCCTGAGTGTGATCACACAGCAATCAATTGAATTCTAATAGATTTCACTCTAGCATTCACAGCCAGGTTAAAAAAGAAATGGAAGAATACGTAATAGAGACTGAATACTTCTTTTACAGAGAAACAAGCCAAAATATTCCCAGCCCTTACCTTCATGAAGCATATGGGTAAATACTCTTCTGTTTTCTCCCTGTTTCTAATTCCCAGAGGCAAATAGGTTAATGACATTAGTCATGTCAATCCATCTGTCCCCTTTTCCTTCTGGGGTATAATCAGTTGACATTTCTTTGGCAGCAGAGGCTAACCTGGCAGCCTGCTTTGCATCTGTCTTTTCTGCAGATTGCATGGGGGCTGTTTCATCCCCATCCCCTTTGCTGGGCATGATTCATAGAGGCTGGCTTAGCTGATGAGCTGGGACTCTTTATCTGAAGTGATGGGGGAGGTGGGGTGAACTGAAATGCCAGATCTAAGTCCTTTCCTAGACCTGAGATTCAATAGAAAAAGCATTTGATGGCAGCTACCTTGATCAAATCCATGAACCTGACAGGAGAAACAGTGGACATGGAGATACAAATGTGAGAACATTGTTGCTTGGTCCTCAAGTTGCTTACATGTAAGACCGATTTTATTTAGCTAGGGTTGTCATAATTTACCAAGTCAGTGACCTGAAAAGTGTTTGCACTGGGAGTTGGGGGAGACAATTCAGTCTCTTTTTGCAACCCAAGGGTCAGACTTTTTGCATACCCTTGAAACTCTGGGCAGAGAGAAGTGGGGCGGGGGTTGTGGAGCATCCCAGGATGAAAGTGGGATAGGCTGATATGCATGTGCTCTCTGTTTCCCTTTATATCTGAGGTCTTACTTCTTTGCAGGATTTGAGAAGTGCCAGAGAGAGAGAGAGATAAAAAGTGTGCTAGACAACTAGGTCCAAGTGGAATCAGAAAACAGGTCATTCTCAGCAAGGAGGGGAGACTTACCCCATGCTCAGGAGTTGAGAAGATAGTCACAGAGAAATTTATGTTGTATGGATTTTGCTTCTTTACAAAACTCTTAATTCTCAGGCAGAAGTTCGTAGTGTGATTAAGCATACGCAAATAGTGTTTACTTATAAGTTAATTCTAAGCAATCACTGTTTAAATAATAATTTAAAAACAATTTTAAAATAGACCATTATTTATCCTATTTTAGTGGGATAGTACATTTCTTCAGAAACATTTTCCCCAACCTTGTGCTTAAAAATAATTGAATTTTTAGAATTATACTTCCCATGTAGTTAGCACTTTAAAGAATCTATGGGGATCTGAAAACTGCAAGGCCACCTACTTCCAGAAAAGCCTTATATATTACAAGGGTTCTTAAAAATGTGTGTGGGTTTGGATATAAATGTGTTTTAAGCACATGTTTTCTTGTGTCATCTCTTTTTTTAATCCCCCAAATTTGATTTTATCACTTATGTCAACATTCTCTCAAATTCATTGTATGTTGGCCAGTTTCTGGGGTGCAACATCACACTGTCAGATCTAGTCCAACAGAACTTCAGCAAAGATCTCTGCATTCAAATCTCTATGTATAGGCTTTTCTTGAGAGCATTTTGACATCTTTGTCTCACACCATCAGGGGTGTTCAGGTCCTCTTGATTGTACTCTGGATACTCTACCCAGTGTGATGAATGGGTTGAATCAGCATAAAGCTGTATGGGTCTCCTTGTCACTGGAGAAATGAGACTCAGATTGTCTACTGCCTTGCCCTGTGTAGAATCAGGTAATTGTTGATCTAGAGCCAAGGTGAGAACCATGTACACATGTGCTATTTTGCAAGTTTGTTCTGATTCAGTAGATGAGAGTGCCAAAGAATGTACCATTTACTCTATCCACGTGTATTTGTATATGGAAAGGAGTTTAAGGATTGAGGGAAATCAATAATTTAGATTCCTAAAAGCTTCATTTGGGAAGAGATTTCAAATAGTATAAAATTTTCACTTTGAGGAGAAATAATATTAACTCAAACACCATTGCATTTTGGATTTTTTGTTCTGTCTTATGGTTACCCCTGTAGAATTTACTTCTTACTTTCTTACTTAAACCTACCATGAAAGCAAAGGCTATTGAGAATTTATTTACATAAGCATCATGAAAAGACAAATTGCCTTTCGGTGACTGAAGATGGGTCCCTTGGATTTGCTGTCTCCATGTCAGACTCTTCACTAGTAAGGTTCCAGGAAGAACACCCAGGAGGTTTTATTTATTTCATTTGTTGATAAGCTGTAATCCCCAGTTCTATTGCTGCTAAGATTATTTTGAACAGTTACGTGTTAGATCAACTAAGAATAAGAAAAATAAAAGATTTTATCTTACCATCACTTATTCTTTGTGTAGATACATGTTTCTTACCTATATCAATTTTCTTCTGAAGAAGAACTTCCAACAGTCCTTGCAAAAGCATGTCTACTGACAACAAATTCTATCCACTTATGTTTGCCTGAGAAAGACTCTTTTTCTTTTTCTTTTGAAGCATACTTTCACTGAATAGAGAATTCTAAGTTAGTGGTTTTCTTCTTTCAATAATATAAATACCTCCTTCCACTCTAGTCTTGCTTGTATGGTTCCTGATGAGAAGTCTGATATAGTTCTTATTTTTGTTCCTTTATAGGTTATTTGTGGGGGGAGCTTCTTTCAAGATCTTCTCCTTTCCTTTGGTGTTTTGCAGCTTGAATATGAAAACCCTAAGTGTAATTTATTTTTTCTAGTTGTTCTGTTCTGAGCTTCTTGTATATGTGCTTGATGTCCATCATCAATTTTGGAAAATTCTCAACCATTATTACCTTAAATATTTCTTATCTTCCTTTCTTTCTTCTCCTGATATTCCCACTACATGTATGTTATAAGTTCTGTAATTTTTTCACAGTCTTTGGATATTCTACTCTGTTACTCATTCTCTCTCTCTTTCTCTCTTTTTTTTTTTCTCTTTGCTTTCCAGCTTGGGACATCTCTATTGACATCTCTTTAAGTTCACAAATTCTTTCCTCAACTATATCTGGTCTACCAGTGAACCATCAAAGGCATTCTTCCTGTCAGTGTTTTAGGTTTCTAGTATTTCTTTTTGATTCTTACTTAGAATGTCCATCTTTCTGCTTACATTAGCATGTTCTTTTATGTTGTCCACTTCTTCCATTATAACCTTACTAATCATAGTTGTTTCTAAATTCCTTTTCTGATAATTCCAAAATTTCTGCTATATCTGAATCTAGTTCTAATGCTTGCTTTGTCTCTTCAAACTGTACTTTTTTTTAAACCTTTTAGCATGTCTTGTAATTTTTTTGTTGAAAGCCAAACATAATGTACTGGGTAAAGAGAACTAAGATAAATTGGCCTTTAATGTGAGGTTTTATGTTTATCTGGGTAGGAGTTAGTTTGTGTTTACTGTGAGCATGTCTTGTAATTTTTTGTTGAAAGCCAAACATAATGTACTGGGTAAAGAGAACTAAGATAAATTGGCCTTTAATGTGAGGTTTTATGTTCATCTGGGTAGGAGTTAGTATGTGTTTACTGTGTGCTGTAGCTGTGGCTTTCACAAGTGTTTCTTGTTTTTTCATCCCCTTAAATGAGAGAGGAAGACGAGAAGGGGCTGGAGTTGGGTATTTCCCTTCCTTCACATTGGTTAGTCTCTGGTAAAATAGTTTTCCTTGAGGAAGGTCTTTGTTAGGGGAAAGAGGACACTCTGAGTGTATTTCTAAATGGTTTCTTTTCCCCATCCCCTATTAGAAGCACAAGAGGATTTTTCTGCAGTCATCACCTTAATAACCTGCTAGGGCTCCTGGTGATAAAAACTTACAAAAATGTGGGAGCCCTCCTAAGACTATACTCATAGGAGTTTTTAATTTTCAAGTACCTATGCTCAATCTATAGCAATTACCCAGTTTCTAGCTACAGCAGCAGTTTCTACTCTTAGAGAGCTGTGATTCTCCATATCTATCTATTGGTCTGTCTGGTTTTTGAGGCAGTACTTGCACTGTGACTTCAATTCTTGGATGGATCTAAGAAGTGTTGTTGATTTTCAGTGTGTTCGGCTTTTTTCTTGTTGTGAAAACAGGAATGATGACTTCCAAACTCTTTAAATGTCAGACTGGAAACCAGAAGTTCCCTCCAGGTTTGATTATCTTTCTCCAGAGACACAAAGTATTTCCTTCTGTTGTAGAAATACAGCTCCAGTGGACTTTTCCTTTTTAACCCAACAAGGTTACCACAACTGCCTTTGTATTTAGCATGATGCAAATAGGAGAAATTTACTTTCATTTCTTTTTGTGTGTTTTCCATTACTATTTCAGTCTTCTGGACCATACTGGAAATAGTGCTGGAAATGCTAGGCCAGCTTGGAGTTTTAGGCTTGCCTCTGCCACTAATCAGCTGAGTGAATTGGGGCAGCTCAGTAATCAATTTGTTTTAGGATTCCTCACCTATGAGAACAGTTACTGACACTTGTGCTCTTCTAATTGTTATGAAGGTCAAATAATACAATGCACTGATGCTCCTTTTTTTTTAAATTTTTATTATGATAGAGAGAGAGAGAGAGAGAGAGAGAGAGGCAGAGACATAGGCAGAGGGAGAAGCAGGCTCCATGCACCGGGAGCCCGACGTGGGATTCGATCCTGGGTCTCCAGGATCGCGCCCTGGGCCAAAGGCAGGTGCTAAACCGCTGCGCCACCCAGGGATCCCCCCACTGATGCTCTTTAAAATGAGAAATCCTGTGGAACTAGAGGGTATTATGCTAAGCAAAATACGTCAGTTGGAGAAAGACAAAATACCATATGATTTCATTTATATGTGGAATTTAAGAAGCAAAACAGGTAAACACGGGGAAGAGAAGAAAAAATAAAATAAGAAAAACAGAGAAGGAGGCAAACCATAAGAGATTCTTAACTGCAGGGAGCAAACTGAGGTTGCTGGTGGGGAGTAGGGAAGGATGGGGTAACTGAATGATGGGCATTAGAATAGGAGGGCACTTGATGTAACAAGCACTGGGTGTTATATGTAACTGATGAATCACTAAATTCTACCCTGAAACTATATTTCAGAATAAGAATCACTAAATTCTACCCTAAAATTTATATATATATATACACACACACACATAATTTTTTAAAAAGTAAAATGAGGAATCCTGGGCCATGCATCTCTCTTGTGCAGTTTTTTTTCCCAGCAGGAACTATCATGGCATTAGTTTCTCAACATTTAAACAGCATGTGAGCTTGGAGGCAAGCAAGATCTTCTTGTGCAGGCCTAGTCTTCTTGGTCTCCCTTTGTTGTATATATTCTCTCCCAATTTCTTGTGTTACCTAATAGTTCTTAATGTTAAGATCTGAATCCTTTGCTCCATGTATAACATATTAACCAATAAAAGATAAATGAACCTTACTCAAAATTGGAAATGTTAGAAATGGGTTAAGTATAATGAGATTTCTTACATTGATCATGCATAATTGTGTTTCACAAAGCACCCTAGTTTAGACTAATTTACACTTTTCTATTTTCAAAGTAGTGTAAATAATATGGAAAAGATCTTAAAATTTTTCTCTGTCTTTATTGGAAAAGCTATTGCTGTTATTACATGTAACTAGAGTAGATATGCATATATCCATTTTAACGGCCTCAAGATAATTGTCAGCCAACATGTAGTGCATAACATAGGCCTTCAACTGCTTCAAACACAAAAGATAGGAAATTAATAATCATAATTCAATGTCATCTTATTCTAAACTACAGTCAAATGCTTGCTTTTCTGAGTTGTCTACAGTCTTAGAGGGCTGAAAAGCAATTTTGAATTATAAGGAACTGTTCCACTTAATACTTTTACCTGAAGATTCCACAGAAATATATAGGAGAGCTTTGTGATACTCAAGCATGGAACCTATTATATCTGAAAAGATTTTTGCTGATCTCACTATCATTTGACTCTTTCCTCTAGCCCATTGCCTTGAAGAGTGCAATGGGTACAGTTGCTGGCTCTTTCAAGGAGTCATGAACTTCCGTGATGCAGAGTCCCAAATAAGGGCCTGTGTGAGCAACGAGAGGTAGTGGAGAATTCTGTTCTGAATCCTTTCATCACACCCTTATTGACCAAATGGCAGGCTTTTGTCAAAATTTGAAAGTGGAATTAAATATGGAAAGAAATCAGGCAGTGTATACTTTATATAAACACTTACTAAAATATACTTCAATTCTATCATCCTTAAGCCCTGTGTTGATATAAAACTTGTATCTATGACAAAGAAGAATATAGGGAAAAACAAATGAATAAGAAACATAAGGGGTATATAAGAAAATAGAAAAGAGGGACAAACCAGGAAGAGTAAGGCCAGAGTCTTAGAGTTTCACTATCTGCTAAAAGATGACGGTTATTGAACCATTGCTTAAAAAACCGGAGAAAGAAGGAAGGGAGGGAAGGAGGGAGGATATAGAGTGGAAGGAGGAAGTAAAGTTGCCTGGAGAAAAGGAAGAAGGAAAGGTGAGAATAGCAGAGAGAAGGGGCCTGAAAGATGCGGGAGTACAAGAGAATCTTTAGGACAAGAACTCTTGTATTATTACTGATGTGATCATGTGCATGATACTGAGAGGTTTTCTATAATTCTTCACACCACAGATGAAAATACTTATCCTCTTCAAATATTCCCTTTGCTTGTCCCCTGTGAAAGTTTGCTACCTGGTTGACATTGTGTCTCACTGTTTATGCTGACACCAGCAGGCCAATGCCAGGGCCAAAGGATGATTTGTACTTGGCTCAAGATAGAACCTTATTGCTCCTTAAGAAACCATTTCTTTATTATTTTCCTAGAATGAAAACAGTTAGTTTTTCTTCTAATTAGTTGTCCCCAAGTCTTTGTAACTGCTTTTGCAGAAGAATTTCATTCGACTCTCTCATTTTCCATGGGAATGTTATGAGAACAAATATGAGTTGAAATTTCTGTGAACTTTTATGAAGAAAGAGGATTCTAGAAGTGTGATTCTTGCTTTAGAACTTGCATAAGAAAACAATTGAAAATAAAGAAGAAGCTGAAGTTTTATTATAGATTTGTACTTTAAAGTCTTATCAACAGCTTAGTTAGATTCTAAGGTAACAGGAACTTCCTCATGATATCTAGACAGCTTAAATTACCCAAGTATACCTTTTTAGAATTCTTTGAGTATTAAAATGTTCAGCATCAGTACCCAATTATCAGTGGCTGGTTTTATACACTTGTCAAATTTTCTCAGCTACTTGAAAGTCATTGCTCTAGTTCCTTACCAATTGAACAAATACAATTAACATGACTCACTACAGATTTTAATCTATATGGGTAAAATCTAGAATGAAATAAACAATAACTTAGAAGATCTATCACAAAAATTCCATAAATGATAGCACTGATATACATGTATGTGTATAAAGAGTATGGCACTCATAATCTAGTGGTTCCTTTAGAAGAATCTTCCACTTCTCTGATTCTGATGCCTATCCTCCAAGAAAACACACATAAACTGAGAACAAACAGCAACAACAAAACCAGAAATGGCATGGATTCATGGAGGCTTAGTTCACAAAAGCATATCTGTTCAGTACTAGTTTAGCACCTTAGACAAACACACCTACTGAGGTTTGGAGAGGGAATGGCTGGCTAGAGTTTACAGAGTGGTGAAGCAGGCATGGAATGCATTTTTGGCAACTATAGTCCACGTGGTTGGCACTCATTGTACCTGTCTACTTGACTGTGTGGCTAATGTTTGCCCTGTATGCAGCACGTTATTCTAACAACCAAGCGTTTCAGGGGAAAAAAATGTATTGGATACATTTGTCTTTGCCTTTAAAGCCATGTGTCTGCTTTAGTTTATGATAATTAGTTACTGATTTTGAGTTTTTCACTCCAATTATCAGTCTTGTGGTCATTATGTAATCGAGAAAATTTCATTTCCAATTTTAGTTTTTTTCATTTTCGACTAAGATGATATGTCGTAAAGTCAAATATGTCTTCCTTAGTAATAGACTCCCCATTGTACACAAAAAGAATTGTTCTGTAAAGATAAAAATGATCATTAAGATTCAGTAACTTATAACCTACTAAAAATTAAAATAATATGTCCATTTTAGGTAATTATTTGGTTTGAAGCAGGACTCCTTTTTAAATATACATTGTCTAATGAGAGGAAAGAACATTCATCATGGAAAACTTATTAAAATTCTCTGTCAGCAGGTGTAATTAAACAGGGCCAGATATTCTACAGGGCAGCAGAAGCAAATCTGTATGAAAAATGTAAGACCTGCCCCATTTTGCTCTTCTCTGTCAGACTTTCCTCAATTAAGTGAAAAACAACAGCAACAAAAATTAGGATGTCATGGTTGTAAATATTTCGTTATATAATTTTCCATCACTCTGAAAGACAATTGGGAAGGAAGAAAGGGAGGGAAGGAGGAAGGGAGTGAGGAAGGAGAAAGCCAGATAAGACAGAACAGAGAAGGAAGGAGGCAAGCACAGAGGATGGAAGGAGAAACAACGAAAGGTAAAAGGAAAAATGATGCCAAGGTATGTCAGAGCACTCCTTTTGGGACATAGAACCTAAGCTTTTCCTGTTAACATTCTTCTTCTTTATTTATTTATTTATTTATATTTTTTTTTGGTAAATAAGAGGTTTCTTCTATAAGCATTTAGTTACTTGTACAAATAAACTTATTTAAATAAAGTACTTTGAAATTTTCAAATCTTCACTGAATTCTAAATCTCAAATACATATCTATAATCTTTTCTTTGAAAAGATGGCATTGATAAGTTTCTTGTGAAATATCCTCGAAATAAGTGATGGAAGATAAAGTGTCTGAAAGATAAAGATAAATATGTATCATCTAGAACCATGTAAGAACAGAGTGGAGAGTCAGCCAGCCGACAGTGAGATGACGGAGAAAGGACAGTGATGCGGCTGGGGCAAGATGCCATCCCTCTATCCCAGAAAGGTTTAATCTCCCTGCACTCAGCTTGCCCAGAGTGGGGATGCCCGCAAGGCTTTGCCTTTCCAGGTTGAAGTGTGGTGCCTGTGAGCCACAGAGAGCTGCCTGGTCATCAAGTTTATGCCTCTTTTGCTGAGGTAGTCAGTTCCACCTCAGCACTTTCCCAGATACAGCTATTGTTGATAAAAGAACTTTCACTTAGTAGAGAAGTATAACACTCTAGGCAGAGCTTTTATTAAACATATTCTTTGCATAGTAGACTGTGCGAGTTCATGATTCATAGCAACTCTTAGGTGGTGTCCCGGGTACAGTCGCCCTGCAGTCGAGGAGCATCAGTGTGTTAGCACACTAATGATGCTGGAGCTCATGCTGTTTCAGCACTTTTCCTGGGGCATTGCCAGTGCAATATAAAGCAACACTGCTGACCTATTATCTTAACTTTATGAAAATCCTTTGATGTGTGGTATATTTTCATGAGTTATTCAGCTGTTATAAAATTAATTGTTAAAGCCAAAATTTGACCATTCCAATTGTTTTGGAGCTGTCAACACTTCTTTGTGCCTTCTAACAGAAACTGTAAATTCTTTAGAGCTTTAGATTTGCAATGGATTTATACTTTGTTATTTATCAATATAAATACTTTTGCCGAAAGTACTGGAATATCTCAACAACGGTATAAAGATGAGAATGCCCTGAAAACTGCAGTGACATCCTGTCTTTATTGTTGAAGATCTCCTTCTATTTTTACATTGTGTCCTTTTTCAAAATAGATGATGATCTTTCTTTTTTGTGGCAGTCATTCATATTTTGGGAACATGAGGACCACCATACTTACTGAGAAATGGTGGATCCAGTCCACTATCCTAGCCAATAGTCATACATTTGTGAGCCTTTCTTATCAGTGACCTTGACAAGTTAGAAGTCTATTTCTGCTATCTTTACCTTCTTTTAGTAATTTATTTTTGGGGCACCTTGATGGCTCAGTTGGTTAAACATCCAACTCTTGATTTCAACTCAGGTTCTGATCTCAGGGTTGTGGGATCAAGCCCTGTTGGGCTCTGCACTCAGTAGGGAGTCAGCTTGAGATTCTCTCTCTTTCCCTCTGTTCCTCTCCCTGCTCTCTCTATAATAAATAAATACATACATACATACATACAATTTATTTTGGATAAGTTATCTCATAAACTTACTGTAAATATTCTTGAACATAATTATTTTTAATCTTGAGTTATCTCTTGAGATAATTTCACTTTTTGTTTCCTAACACTGCCTATCATTTTTTAAAAATTGCATATTTTAAACTCATATGTGGGTTTATACATAATCAAGTATCTTTAGAAATATAGAAAACAAACCCAAATTCACTTTTCTCTTACAAATTGTGCTTTTATGGACTTGGATCAAAAGTTTCATCTTCCACCATTGTATACAATAATCATTCATGCATATATTCCTTCATCACTAATGTTATCTCAGCACTTTACAAAAATACATAATGAGCAATAAGATTCTTAAAATTAGGAGATTTGAAATCAGGATTGAAGAAAAGCAAGCATAAGAAAAATAATAAACAATGGGGAAGGTCAACTTTTAAAAAAGCATACATTCCTGGCTGCTACAATTGAAAGAGGAAGAGCACACATTTGGTTCTATTTTCAGCAAACAGCACAAAAAAGGCAGGTCAGTTATTCATGCAAAGTGTGATGCTCCTGAACCTGGCTTGAGGAAGACTTCTCCATGAAGCTCCATAAAGAGATCAGCATGTTGTACTCTTAGCATCTCACCTCCAGGCACTAAAGAAGTGAATCCTGTAATGATGGTGTTGACAATGATAATAATCATGACCACTTCTTGAATATTTACCATGTCCAATTATATAGGGAATGTGTGTGAGCATCTTAAAAGGTCAGCTGGCTAGTAAATGTTTTTTTCTCCACACAATCTGGCCACCAAGATTTTGCTTTTAACTACCACACTGTAAATTAGGAAAAGAACAAATTCATGACATTTTAGTCTAAAAAGGAAGCATCCTTTATGCCAGAAAACATGTTAAATAGTGAGGTTAAATTGACCTATGTACGACTTTTTGTTTAAAATAGATTTGGATGATTACATCAAGCAGGGTCAATCACATGACAAAGTTGGTATAATGCTGTTAGGCAATCATAGCCTAGACTCTGGGGTATGCATAAGGGTATCCCCAGGCTTATGAGTTCTTCTCAGGGCAGGATTCAGTTCCATGGATATGTTAAGAAGATATCAGGAATGATAAAATGCCTGTAGACCATGTCTTGGGGCTTTTTCCACAGAAGTAAAACCAATAGGATGTATAGCTATATAGAGATTTAGTTTAAGCAATTGGTTCATGTGATTTTGGACTCCGCAAATCTGAAATCAGAAGGATGAGCCAGCAGGCTAGAGATGCAGGGAAGAGTTGATGTTGCAGCTTGAGTCCAAAGGTAGTCTGGAGGCAGATTTCCTTCCTCTTTGGAGGATATCAGTCTTTGCTCATAAGGCTTTCAACTGTCAGATGAAGCCCACCAAATTTGGAGGATAATATGCTTTACCCAAAGTCTACTGATTCAACTGTTAATCACATCAAAAAAGCACTTTCATGGCCACCTATAGATAGGTGTTTGACCAAATATCTGAGTATCATAGACTAGCCAAGTTGACACAAAATTGACCATCATATCATGTTATGAAAGGAATAGAGGTAAAAAGACAAGAAAGTTAATATATATAATAAAAATGGCTAGTTGAGTCAGGGCTAGTTTTCTCCACATGTGCTTGTAGGGAATCTTAGTGAATGGAAAAATGTTATTTGTACTGTGGGATGCTGGAATGAAAAACCAGGCCCAGTGGGTGCCAGCTACAAGAGCAAATGTTAAAAAAAAAAAAAAAAAGAAAAAAGAAAAAAGAAAAGCAAATGTTAGTCTGAGGTAGGGAAGAGCTCCCTACCCTGGGCACTGGGACAGGCTGCTTCCCTCATCTTGGGAAGCATTCAGAAAGCAGTGAGATTGGCTCTCAGCTTTTGTGAAGGGACCTGTTTGTTGTGCTGGGTGGTCCTAGATCCACTTACACTATTTGAGAAGATTTAGTTTAAGATTTTGTGAACATCAAAAAAAACTCAATTATGTCTTTCCAAAATAAACTTAAATAAGTACATCAAAAACTCAAACGAAATAAATAGCTGGAACCTGGATTTAAAAGGATAAGGTGGAGTGATATGGGGGCCAACAGGATGAGTATACAGAAGACACTACATCATATGGGAGTGTGCTTAACCAGATCAGAGTGAAATTCTAATATGTATGTGCGGATTCTCAAGAGCAGGTGAATGTGATTCTCACTGTTTTATTCGGCAAGTTCAGAAGGGGTATTTTAGAAATGTGATGTCAGGGAGCATTTATCCTAATGAGGTCAGAAAACAAGATTTCAATGGACAGTGTAACCACTCATCAATGAATGAGAGGCTTAGAAGCAATTACTAGAAGGTAGAAGAACTTTCCCATGTAAAATGCATTATGTTTTTATTTTTGTTATTTGAAACATATAATAAGAGCAGTCATCTATACACCTCACATCCCATAAGGTTAGATCATGGTGTTGGTTTCATTGCCGAGGATACAAAGGTGCTGGCCTTGTGGGGATTGATGCTGCAAGTCTCCACGCAGGTCCCTACAGACCCTCACAATCTCCCAGGGAGACCCTGCTCAGGATAGGGTCCCATTGGAGCTACCTCACACTGCTTGTGAAGTTGAGGCTTTCATCGCTTTTCATAGGAACTCACTAGCATTTCATGTGTTTCTGCTTGAGGAGATTTTACAGACACTAGACTCTTCTGGTTATTGGCCTGAACCTGGCCTCAGTGAGGCACAGTTCCACCTGGGACAGAGAGCAACACCCATGTCCACTGCCTCAGAACTGCCACCATGTGTCTAGCAACCAGGGCTCTGAAAAATAGCTTCCCCAGAGTATACACCCTTGTGCTCCTTTAGAGTCCACCCAAGTGGGTGATTTGAAGGCCATAGTGAGCTCAGAGTGCATATGGTTCATCCATATTTCCCTTAAACACATTCACATTCTCTTTCTCTCCAATTCTGTCTCTGTGTCTGTCTGTCTCTCCGTCTTAAATAAAATAAGGGTCTGGAGAAGCAGGGAAGGAAACTGGGCCTAAGCAGGATGTTGCCAAGATCTTTCTACTTATCGACACCCTCAGAGCTTAACACTAGATTAAAAAAAAAATCCAGGAGTCTGAAACAGGTACCAGATTGTGAACCAATTAATTTAAAATAAGAAATTGTCAGCAGACTAAATATAGAAGTTCTCATGGCCAGCTCATTCTCTCCCTGTAATCAGTCCCCTGAGAAGCCAGATCATAAAGTGAGTGTTAGTTTGGTGGGTGAAGATAGAAACCCAGAGAAATTGCTTGGCTCTTATGAAAATATCTTAAGAGAGTTTGAGAGTCAGTGTCCTTCTAGAGGTAGCTTTGCCACTCATGTGTAACTTTGCTCTCACTTTTATTTTGGGATCCCTTCTTTGGTGCCACATCTCTGATTTTGTTTTTGTTTTGTTTTGTTTTGTTTTTTCTTGACATATGTTAATAGCGGTGGCTAATTTAATTGCTAAGATGTTCACACAGCCCATTTTTGCATAGTTACTTTCCACAGCTTAACTGAAAAATAAATTCTCGACCTATTCATGTAATGATGATAGTTTAGGCTAATAGATACTTTTTTAAAAAAGATTTTATTTATTTATTCATGAGAGACACAGAAAGAGAGAGAGGCAAAGACAGGCAGAGGGAGAAGCAGGCTCCATGCAGGGAGCCTGACGTGGGACTTGATCCCAGGACTCGATCCCGGGACTCCGGGATTACACCCCGAGCTGAGGGCAGACGCACTTAACTGCTGAGCCACCCAGGCATCCTTGTTAGATACTTTTTTGATGTCTTAGTCATCCTCCTATGTGCTAATATCTGGGTGAAATTTGGGGGATTTTCCCCTCTAATTTATAAATTCTTCTGAGAGCCTCATTATAACCCTCAAATACTGACAAAAAAGGAACACAAACTATTAATTATTAAAGTAGATTCATGAGTCAACTTCAAAGGAAAAAATTAGAGCAAATAAATAGCTCAGAAAAATGTGATACTCCTATTAATGTACTATTTATTTGACAGAGAGAGAGAGAGAGAGAGCGTGCGCGCGCGAGAGGGAGCACAAGCAGGAGGAGGGGCAAAGAGAGAGGGGGAAGCAGGTTCCATGCTGAGCAGGGATCCCAATGTGGGTCTCCATCCTAGGGCCCTGAGATCATGACCTGAGCTAAAGGCAGACACTTAACTGAGCCACCCAGACATCCCAAGAATCCTGTTTTAACTTTTCCTTCTCCTTCTGGGTTCCACAAAATTGGGTTGGTGTTTTGACTTCCAGTTTAGGTCTTAGAATTCAGTTAAGTGCATAAGTGGTATTTCTAAAATTTGGGGGAGAAATCCTCTCTAAGCTGAGGAATGGTCAAGAGGAGGCCAGAGCATTTGGCTTCATGTTTTGGGGGTATTTTTTCTCTGTTCTCAAAAATACACTGCTAAGAAAGGCTTTGATAACCTCACTATCACTATCATGTCAGTGAATGAGAAGACTTAAAAATTTTCAGTTGTAAATAACTGAGCAATATTTGTGTTATCTTCTCTATAGATATTTTTATTTGAATAGTCCATGTTGGAAATAAGTTAAAAGATGGATTTCTACCTGGGGAATTGGGGCATCTTCCAACTAGATGGGAAGGATATTTGAGGTGGGATGGCCTTTCTTCTGTCCCTGAAATCACAGCTGTTTCCTACCTAGCCCTTTGAAGGAAAGGAGTTCACTTTCAGATTATTTTAGGTGCAGCTGAAGAAAAAACTAATCTAGAGGTCAGATAAGCAACTGTGATAAAACCAAATGAATATAATTCTGTGTGTAGCTGATCCAGTTAGGAAAAAGTCCTTCCTCGCATAGGGCCTGCACCTGGAATACCAAGTGCACCCAAGAGGCAAGCCTAAAATTCATGGATATGAGCGAGTTCTTCAGTTAAAGATATATTTTGGAAAATAACATGAACCAAAATCACTAGGTGAATTTAAAAATGCATCTAAGAGAAGGATAATTTAAAAATCCATTAAGAGAAAAATACTTAAATATAATATTTGATATAATATGGAAACCATCATCATTTATTCCATCTTGAATTTATTTGTTATTTGATTAATACCAGTCATGTCTATATATATTAGTAGGGCATGAATGTGAAATGCAAATGATAGTATTAGCAAGTTTTATTTATTTTAAGTTTGTTGGAGATGTTCAAACATGAAGGATTTGGGAGTGTGCCTAAGACATTGAATAAAAACTAGGATAGTAAGAATTAATTCTTTTATCTTACTTTATTTTTTTCTTTTATCTTATTTTAAAAGATTGAGCTTAAAGAATCATTTATGGTAATGGATGTAACACAACATCTAACAGAAGGACCGGTGTGTGTGCGAGCATGTGTGAGAATTAGTGTGCACACACATATGCAATGCCTTGAACCACTTTGATGCATCCAAATAATAGTTTTAGTTACTGCAGCTTCTGCGTGGTTGCAAAGTCACCTCTGCCAGTTATAGACAGGTGAGCTCTGCAGGGAGCTTGCTCACTCGGATCTCATCAGATAGACAGTCCATGGCTATGAGCCAGCCTCCTACCACCACAGGTTTGCTAGAACCAGAGTCAGAAATGAGAGAAGAGTAAAACCTAAAGTTATCCTTAGAAATTGGATTCTGTATAACTCAATCAAATACTAATCCCAAAAAGAACTGACGGTGTTTGTCTAAACAGAATACTTGGGAGCAGGTGCTAAGGAATTTATTGTTTACCAACTCAGGTGTTTTGAAAGATGTGCTCTGTGTTTACATAAGCAAAGCTTTAAGGTCTAACAGTGACTCTGTAAGCGGTATAATTAATTGTCCTGATTCTTTTCTTAAAGATGCTTTCCATACTATTTCTGCTTACACTGACCCCTCTTAACACACACACACACACACACACACACACACACACACGCATAAGGGTGTTCAGAGTTTTCTGTTTTTCAGCTGCCTCCTGATTGAGTTACATCGTCTTGGAAGGGGTCCAAGGATAGAGGCGACATGGAGAGAATATGGTACAGCTTCTTCTTTTGAACCAATGTTCCACTCTTTAGGAGGGCAGAGCACTGAATCAAAACCAAAGCTTTGGTTTTATATGCTACAAAGAGTCTTAAACATTGTTATGTTGTTGAGAAAATTGGGAAAAAGTTATGGTGCCATGAGAAATCAACTTCATAATCTCAACTGGACCCAGGGCTCTCAAGTGTAATTTAATATTCAGTGCTTCATTAAGAGACCCAAGGACTCCTGAGATTTCTGAAACCACAAGTAAATATTTCACAGGGAGTCTTCCTAGCTTGATAAGTTTGATCCTACCTATCCCAGTGCGAAGGAAGGCAGAGGCATGGATTGCACATGGTTAAAACCCTCTATGGCAGGTTGGTTCCATTTAATATATTATACTCTTGACCTCAAGGAGACAATAATGCATGGTCTAAAAGTGAGCCACCTTTTTCTTTTGTACAGGAGTGTCGTGTTAGTCCTGTACTTGCCTTTCTCAAAGCTGGTGGTCTTCTGGTGAAATCCTTAATGCCCATGATTTTGCAGTTATGTCCTGGTTCATGTTTTACTATTTTAGGTCCTCACTTGAGCACGTTTCATCTGATCTCTGCTCATGATAGTTAACCCCCCAGGGAGACCTTACTTACCATGCATCATTCTTTGTCCCTTCCCAAGGATCTGGTTTTCTTTACAACACTTAACCAGTCCCCATCACGGTGTTATATGTGTAAGTTGTTATTAGTTCATTAGTTCAGAATTTGAGTGCCATAAGGGCAGAATCTCATTCTTGTCTTCTCTGCTCTCCCCACAGGGTCTAAAATAGAGTCTCAGGAAATACTACCAAATAGAAAACTAAACTGAATGAACAAGCAAATGAATTAATGTATGAATGCACCCAGTCCTGGAACTTGCTTGGCCTTTTACTGCCAGATAGCATATTTGATAGGTTAACAGTGTTATGAATATGTGTCTTTAAGAGAGGGCTTACATAAAACTACTGTAAGGTGTCAGATAAAAATAGAAAAAGAAATCTGCTTTAATGTGGAGTTTTCCCTGTAATGGGTCATTAATTAACTTGTCACATTCTATTTTATATCCAGAGAACTATGCTTTGGACAGAGTTTTTAACACTATGGTGCATTTCTAGATGTATTCCCTATGTTCTGGGGATCCTTTAAAAAATACATCAACTGTATCTATTCTGCTTGTGACCCAGGGTCTTGGTGTGATGCTTCCTGTGATATTCATAAGCGTTGCTTGCATGGGCATCCTGCATCAGACACTGTTTTCCTTAAGAATGGAATAGTAATTCCCTCTCCAATGGTGTATAAGACTGGTGATGGCTGTGGGCACCATTCAGCTCAGATTAGTGTTTGAGGGCACTGTTACATATTGCTACTGCAAGTGTCTTAGAGGACAAATCAGAATTTCATGTGAAGAGGTAAAATCATCAGTAATAGAGATAAGGTAGTTATAAGAATTCACTTATCTAAGAGAATGTGAAGAGAATAAATAGACCAAAGCCTGAATCTGGTTACTCACTCTTGTAATGGTTTAAAAGAACCTTGTCACCAATTTGCCTGCACCCACCCTACAAAAAAACAAAACAAAACAAATAAACAGAAAAACGGTCACAATTTAATTTTTTCTGACAATATTATGGATGTTGTGTTTTAGAAGTTACTTGAAAATAAATGCCTTAATTCTGTGCCCAGCTTAGATTTTTCAAAATGAGTTGGAATTAGTCTTTTGGGAGAGCTGCCCCAAGGAAACACCATAGGAGGTCAATTTGCTGCTCAATTATGCAAACTCTGATTTTTGCTTAAGGTGCAGATTCTACCATTTTGTGTATTTTTAGGCATGTAAATATGGCAACCACTTACAACTTTTTTTTTATGGAATAGAATTTAAGATACCATGAAATAATTGCTTATTTTATCCTAAGAGAACATACTTTTTCTTTCTCCCTGTATTTTCTTTGAGTATTTTTTCCTCTTCATTAACCTCATTCTATCATTATTCCTTTTCCTCCACTTATTTTTCTTCTCTCTTCATAAACATCATGATCTCCATTCTGATCATGCTGTAGAGGCCCAGGGATTTTTCCCGTTGTGAAAACTTCATGTATGTAAAATGGAGAGTTGTGCCAAGAAAAAGTTGAATGATATCAGACAGCTTATAAAGTCCTGAGCATCCAAAGAGAAGGAGGGAGGGAAAATAGAACTACAAAAAGGGGAAAAAATGGTTACAAGCAGGATGTACGGTAATTTTTCCAATATTTTTTCCTGGTATTTATCTCCTTCCTATAGTGAAACCATTTGTTGATATATAGCAAAGTGAATTAACAAGTTTATAGTTGTTAAAATATAAACAAAATAGCATTTGGAGTGCTATTTTTTGAAAAATAGCATTTTATCTTAGCTGGGATGAGATCAAAGTCATCTAGATAGTGATGGAAAGAAAACAGAATTTCTGGTGTACAATTTCAGGATCTTACCACCTGTGGCATTAGGGAGGGGGAGGGAAGAACTGAGCATCTCCTTCCAAAAACTCATTTCAATTTTTTAATAGTAAAAAATAAATTGAAAACATGTCAACCATAAAATTGGTGAAACACAATAAAGCTATTCTGAGCTTCTAACAGAAAACCCTACCCAAATTAATCAAATAACTACTTTATAATTCTTTAATACGACTCATTCATAAAGCACCCCCAGCATAAAGCACAGGGCTCTATTACAAATTCTGTTGGTCTCTTTATGAATTTTTAAGACACTCCAATAACAGCAAAGAAAAGGTGCAGTCCTCACTGAGAGATTCTTTTTCTACAGTATCAGATCAGTCTCTGAACTAGGAAGAATGTGTCCTTGACTCAACATTAATCCAAAGTTTTCTTGCCTTCCCACAACATATAGATTGCCTCTAAAGCCTCTGGATATGTCACTTTTGCTTAGATATATATGAAAGATGAATTTGGATGTTGCTCTGAATTTGTGAGTTATTTGTATAGTGTAACATATACTTTTTATTTCGAGCCACTTAGTGATAGATTTTTTTCTAATTTATTTTATCATGGAAAAATTGTAAGATATACCAAGGACCTGAAAGGAAAATGATTGGTTATTTGCATTTTGCTCTGGGGACATTTTTGGAAATTTAAATCCTTATTTTTCTTGTTAAACATGATGTTGGGGAAGTTTCTGTCATCTTTTCTCCATATACCATTCTACTTCTTCCTTCATTATGTGACCTTGGCCTCATCATTTAGCAATAAAATAATGATAATAGCTTCCTGATAAGAGATCTTAGTAATTAATGGTCTTTAGAGGAAAAAAACAAGAGCTTGAAGGCAGGAAAGGAAGAACACATAGGAAAAGCAAGTAGGAAATAAGTTTTTAAAAGTTACGGGGGGTCTTGGATATACATGTATTGATTTCATCATGTTTCTCAAAATAGAGTTATTCATAATTTTCTCAGTATCAATATTATCATTCCTTTAAATTTCATAACTTCACTTTCCTCATGTCAACATTTACCAGAAAAGCTGGAGCTGGTGATGTGGTATACACAGCCACTGAATACAAAAAGAACTAATGTATTGACTGGAGCCCTGTGCTCCACAGCATGCACAGGGCTTGTCTTGGGCCCTCTGCCCTCTGGTCTTCTAGCTTCTTACTGCCTTTTGGTAACATCCTCTGCGCTTGCTCTGCCTGAGCCTCTTGGACAGGATTCACAGTATGGGGCAAGATGCCCCAAACCAAGTCTATTCTCCTTACCCTGACCTGCACCTTCTGCTGAGGGTCCTTCTCAGGGGCTAACTCCCCCTTTCCTTGCCCATCTCCAACAAGAGATCTGTCATTCACCTCCTGCATGTCTCTGCCTGTCTTCTTCCTGCTGTCCCCAACCACTCTGCTTCCCATCTCAGTCCAGTCTCCTCTCTCAGCCAAACCATTCCACCTGAGCACTTCCTGTGTGGTTTCCAGGTGTATTTCTCTGTGGGGAACTTGTATGCCATGGACCAGGAGTACCTGGGCTCCTCTGCTGTGGCCAGACATGCTGTACTAATGACTGAAATTGGTCTCTTGATTATTTTTTAAAACATTAGGGAAAATCTAATCTTTTGGTTAGATTGAGACTTCCTGAATATTTCTTCATACAAGTGTTGCCCATATTTACTGAGCACTGGCTATGTGTGAAGCATGTGCTAAATATTATCTAATGAGGCTGAAAAGATAGATAAATTCTCTCATCAGGGTGCTTGGAATCAGCTCAAATTATCCTTAGTTGGCACCAAAACATACAGGAAAGTTTTACCTGTAACTATTATCATTAGTAAAGACTCCAATCCAACCTTGTTCTAGGATTATGTTGGCAAATGACAATTGTTGGGGTATCACATGTTTTTATTTGTATAATTAACTTACTTTGCTCTTTCTGTATTTTGTAATAAATTGGCCCGGTCAGCCTAGAAGTTTTTGTAGGTTATCACAAATATGTGTGTGGAAAATCAACATAAATTTAATTTTTCTGCCCCAAATAAAATCTTTGCAGAAAGATTAGGCATTTTAGAGTGAGGCTGTATTAGGTTGGAAGTTTTAAAATGGGTTTTATGTAAGCATGCAGAAGTCTACTTAAATGACTCAATTTAGATTTAAAGTATTTCAAACTAATGCCCTTCTCATCTAGGGACTCTGATGAAGGGAGTGTTGGGCTGCATAGTATATGGCTTAGAAGAGTCTAAACTTCACCTTGTTTCTAAATGTAATATGAAAACTCTAATAACATATTAATTTGATACTAAAGGTAAACTTGCTCCAGTGCCTTGTATCTTCCTTCCCTCCCTGTATTCCCTGATTAGCCTCTCACCAGTTATCAGTTGTATAATGATGGACAGGTCTGCCCTTTGCTCTGTGCCTTCATTTCTTCCAGCACAGAGTGAAGAGATGAAGCAGAGGCTAGGCGAGGCCTCTCAGAATCCAGTGCTACTTTGGATCAGGGCATTCATACCTATAAGACATTGTAGGGCACCAAGACACTCTAAGGAGAATGGCATCTGGATTTGAGGCAAGGGGAGCCACAGAAAAGGTACTTAGTCCAAAGGAGAGAGAGAGGATCAGGGTGAAGGATGGGAAACACTGGGCCAGGTCAGAACTTTTTTATCGACCCAGAAATAGGTAGCTGTAGAAAGGACAGTAAACACAGTGTAAAAACTGAAAGGAACTCTTGGACCAAGGTTTAAGAAGACAAGGGAAAATGTCAAAGAGGGGGAAATTTTCATATCAGAATAGGAATACTGAATGATTGAGAGAGAGAGAGCACTCTCTAGGAAGAGTCTTAAAAGAGCCTGTGGGTCATAAGAACATTATGGACCACCACCTTCTCTGGAGAGAAGAAGGCTATGGTGTTGACTATCAATAATTAAAGAAGTAATTGATAATAGTCAACATTTCTTGAACACTTGCTCCATGGTAGACATTGTGCCAGGTGCTTTGGATGGGTTATGTGATTTAACACTCATAGTAAATCAAGATACACTTATGACCTCCAATAAACAAATAAGGAAATGGAAGTTTGGGATGCTACCCATCTAACAAATCCACAGCCAGGATTTGAACCATGTTGAGAATCATGGCCTTACACCACAGTACAAAGAATTAAGATAAGACAATATATTTTTTATACCAAAGACAATATATTTTGAATTTAAGAATTTAAAATAAATGTGAGGAAGTCATGCCTTGGTAGAGGAATGAGGAAATTTACAATAGCCAGTCTCAGAGGAGTTCACACATTACAAGTATAGATAGCTATGCCATGCTTCCAGAATTTACCATCTTGAACAGGCCCCCTTGGGAGACTCTCTGCTCCATATGGCCACTACATTAGAGCAGTTAATGACAAAAGAAAGCAGGTGAAATGTCCTGGAGTTTGTCATGCCCAAGATCTTCCTAGAGACAGAAGAACCCTGATGCAAACACTCACAGCCTCTAGAAATCTTAGGAAGCTGTCCCACTTAGCAGTTCACTCTTTGGGCTCTAGTATCATACTTCCGTACCAACCCTGACTCTGCTCTGATCTAATATGAAGCCAGAGAGTGATGTGATTTCAGTAAATTTCAGTAAATAATGTGTCATTATTTATACACCAAAAGCATCTAAAATCCACAAATGGTGTGCATTGGGGAGTGAGACAAAAGTGTGCTTTCTTATCCTGCTAGGATCTTTTTCAAATGAAATGGATAATCCCTTGGTCCCACTGGGAGAGGACAAAGATGAATGTTCCAACCTAGAAGTTGTTAGACCTCTGGGATATGAAATGATTGGCCCTGTGCTTCTTCCTGATACATCCTCCTTTTGAGGGCAGCTTTGGCTGTTTAAATCTTTTCTAGGACCATGGAATGCTTCCTCTGCACGAATTCTTTATCCTACAGGAAGGGGGCATCCTTTGCCTGGAATACCATAGATGTCTCAACTCTATCTGTGACTCTAATTCCACAGATGTATCAAGTCTTGCAAGTGGTTTTAAGGATCCTGGAGGAGATGCTGCGTTGCATTCCTAGTTTACGGCTTCCTGGTACTTCCTTTGGTGTGTAGTAATGATTAATAGTATAAATAATGTCTGTCAGGTTCTCTGTGGCTTGCAGATCACTTCACATCCCTTTACATTTACCTCTTGCTTCTGAACTGCCTCATGTAGAACAGCAAATGACCCATGAAAAGCCTGTAAGGGTTACTGCATCCCTCAGCCTCCCCCCTACCTTACAAGCCTCAGTGACTTTAGCTCTGCACATACAAGAAGCTCAGTGTGCTGTTGGTGAGTGGAAAATACATTACCTCTAACAAATTACTTTTCAGAAAGAGTCGCAATAAAAATATTCAGTTCTCACTTCCCATCTGCCAAGTAATAGAAATAAACTACTCAGTTGGTGCCTTAAAAATTATTTGACCATAAGTAATATAGTACTTGGACAGTGTAGAGAAGTCATGCTTTCATCTGAACAATTCATTTTCCCTTGAAACCTAAAAATAGCATCATACTTGGATAGATTATTGTGGAGTTTTTCAGAGGCCATTTTTCAGTGCTATTGTCCTTGCATAAGCATGCTTTCTGTTATGTGTTGCTTTTCAGTCAAAAAAGCAACACAGTATGAGTATGTGTGTGTGCATGTGTGTACACTTGTGTGTGCATGTATGCATAGTTATACTTGAGGGTGTGTGTTTGAAATAATGATCTAAGGTCAAAGAGTTTCAACTTTGAATTACCTGAAATAGGTAAAGGTTTGATATTCATTAAGTCCACTTGTCCCAGTGTCACCATACATGTCATGCTATGCCATTTTAACATATATATCATTTGTTATCATTCAGTGAAATAGCCAGGTTTATGTTTTTTATTGTACACAACTTTATAGTTTATCCTGATTCTATCCATACATTGTCACTTTTAAAATGAACCAACAAAACAAGCAAACAAAGAACAAAACAGAAACCTATGTGTTGGTCAGATGAGGATTTACTTAGAAGATTAGGAAGTTGTCACCCAGAAAGGCTAAGGGACCATTCGTAAGTCCCTAATCCATCTAGCATAGGTATAGCGTGGGTATTAAAGGATCCTCTTTGATCTTACACCATCCCGTTCCAACACCTTATTTCCTACTCTTCCTCTTGTCATATGTGAGAAATAGAAGGTTCCTTTAGATGGAACATAGGATAAATGTCAAAAAGAAAACATTCATTTTTTCCTTTTCCTCCTCCTTAAAGATAATCTCAGTCCTCTAGCCTTAGTCCTTAACTCTGTATGTTTATCCAGCCTTTCAACAGCACTTTCATTGACTTATACTACCATTATAATTTTGCATTAAGTTTCTGGTTTATATTTATGTAATGAGAGGACTTAATTCTATAGTCTTTAACATTTCTTCCTACAGGAACACAACAATCTGAATAACCACAAACTTCTCATTTGAAACTGTGTAGTATACCTACCCAGATTGAACGAATTTACAAATGAGGACTAGGTTTCCAATTCTAGCCAAGATGGAGTAGCCCTTTTCCCCTTAGTTTCTAGCTCTTATAACTAAAACACCCTGGATGGATGTGACATAACAAATCTGGAGAAGACTTTAAAAGTGGAAAAACAGGGCAGACTGTCTTGGAACTCAGGACTGAGGAAGAACATGTGGTGAGTTCCTGCCTTTCTTTGATATCTCTTTCCTGTACCAGACATAGTGCTAGAGGCACCAATAGACAAAAAACTCCAACCAAAGCCTCCAACCAAAGCCCAGGCAGATGACCAGGAAAAGGGCGGCGTAACAAAATGGAGAACAATACTTGCCCTCATCCAGCCAAACACCAATGGAAAAAGTGTCTTTCCCTGTCACGCTCATGGTTACACTAGGGCTAAGTTGGGAGCTACATGTCCACCTACCCCCGACACAGCAGAAGGCAATATTACTCAGCTTCTCCACCAGGTGGTGTCAATGGGCTGCTCATTGAGTGGACCTTCCATCCCTTGCAAACTAGTGCTCCTAGTTTTCTTCCGGATGGTGTTGATGGGGTTCAGCAGAGATTTGATCTTCCCTCAGCTTACCCCAGTGTGGTAGTGAAAGTAAGATCTAACAGAGAACTAAACCTGTACCCTCATTCAGCAACAGTAGAATTAAGAGAGGCAATATGAGGATGGTTAATTAGCGCTTTGCTTCCTGCCCTCCAAGGCCTCAGAGGGGAGCTAAGAATCCATTCCTACATAGTAGCAATATGACTGAATGAGCTGGTATAAAATGGGACTAACTGGTACTTTGGTTTGTCACCTTCGGACATTTAGAATGAGTGAGATTATAAGAGGTAGGACTAGTCAGTGTTTCATTTACTCCATCCCTCTCAGATTTCTGTGGGACCCTGTAGGAAGCAAAGCCTTCAACCCTCCCTGTACCAGCAAGGTACAGGGGAGCTGAAGAGGATCCACTCCACCCAGATACACATGTTAAACTTAAACAGGTGAAAGGATGGAATCCAGTTTCACAGCATAATATCCAGAATGTTCAAATGATTGAAAATCATTTATCATATCAGAACCTGGAAAATCACAGCTTGAATGAAAAAAGAAATAGTTAACCGGTGCCAGTACAAGAATCAGATATTGGAATTATCTGACAATGATTTTAAAGCATCAGTCATAAAATGTTTC